>NW_015387804.1:437525-441603 GCF_001527695.2 Protobothrops mucrosquamatus | reverse complement strand
GTATCTAAAACATTTCATCCCTCTTAGAATGGTGTGTTTCAAATTTTTTTCTATTTCTTTAACCATATTCAAACACATGTTTCTTTTTTAAATATTCTCTCTGATATGTCCCATCATCTTTTTTCTTAATCTCTTTTCTTTGCCCAGAATCTTTCTTGATCAATATACTTTGCTGGATCCAAAGGTTTTCCCATACGATTGTAGGTGTTCCTGTAGATGTAGAAAGTAAATCAATATCTCTGTCCTGAGCACTTGCCCTCTTCTTTCCATTAAAATCTCTTCTCTCCAATTTGTTTTGTGATGTTGAAGTGTAAGTTCTCTTTCCTTCCACTTGAATTAAATCATAGTCTTCTATTTTGTAAAAGTCCATCTTTAAGTCTTTTCCCTCTGATTTATATTCAATCATCTCTGCTGTGTTCTCCTGAGGATTTTTTTGAGGTGAACTGAAATTGGAGATAAGTTGACTTATACTTTCAAAGTTGTTTTGTATTTCTTTGTGGTTTAAAATCATTGTCCTTTGAATGGATTGCAGCATATCATATATTTCCTCTTGTAAAACATCCATTGTTTCTGTAAATATCACTTTCTCTGACCAGCTGTGTTTACTAAGATTTTGAAAGCCACAAACAAAAGCTTTATAGCTCCTCATCCACCAGTAGGTGTCAGTGTTGGATCATTTTTCAGTTTTCTAATCTTTTTTTTTCTCCTTAAAGAGTTAGATTCGCCACTTCCAATAGCCAAAGGGGGGGGAGAATCCCTCCCCTTTTTTCACTCTCGGAGGTATTTTTGCTTCTTTTTTTCCCCAGGAAAATAAGTAGGATAGAGAAAAATTAGTTCTTACCCAGCTCCAAACACACTATTTACAATCAGTTTAGGTAGAGCTTCTTTGACTTCCGTTTGCTTGCAGCTAGGGCTAGACAATGGAGTTAGCTAGCCTTTCTTCTGTTGGTTTCTGGGAGGCTTCTCCTGGACCGATCGGAGAGACCGCCGTCTCTCCTAGGTCCCTGGAAGTACCTTCCTTCATTGTCACCTCTCCGGGGCGGCTTCTGGCCCATTTAGGGTCCCCAAACAAGAAGAAACTCAGCTGAAGAGTTCAGCATCCCGAGTCTCTCAGCCAATGATGCTGCTGGCGGAAACAGGAAGCCAGTACTTTATTCTGTAGAATATTTAGTGGAGTGGCAAAGTTTTAAAAATATACAAGAAGCAGTGGTAATTAGCTGAATACACACAAATAAACAGAAAATACATCTGTTATCTTTTGTTATCTCTAGAGTTTGAGTACATTTGCCTTTTCAGTTACTTTCCCTTTCCCTGTCCACCTTGCCATCTCATTGCCACAATTGGTCATTTCTAAAAGTTTACTTTAGGGAATATCTTTTTGACTGAAGATTATTTTATGGGATTAATTAAGGTAGCGCCTTGGCTTTAAAATTTGAATTCAGTGACCTTAAATGTTTTTGATCCCTTTAGGCTTTGAGATGGTGGAAAGTAGTACTGGCAAACCAATTAGAGCTTCTTTGCCATGAGCCATGTTAAAAATCAACAAGAACTATCTTACTTTTTTGTTTATTATGGAGCTCTCTTAAGGTTAGTATTATAGACACTCCAATGTGCAAGAACAACTGAATAAAAAAAACAGCTACTGAACAACTTTCATCTAGATTTTGGCTTTTTTCTCTTCCATAAAAAAACTTTTGTGTTTTTTTTGGCTCACATTTCCAGATCTGAATGGAATGATAAAACAGCTTTTATTTATTGGGGAAAAAAGTGAAATACCTGCATAGTAGTTAAACAATCCTAGAATAAATATATTTGAGTAAGGAGACTCTGACAGAAAGCTATACCTGCTCCAGAGCATACCCTATTAGCATGGTTTATCTCTAACATTTATTTTCCTAGTATTGGGTGGCTACCATGTGAAAAGACTCAACTACTTTAAGGAGATTCTGACTGGCACTGCTTGTATGCCCCTGCTCCCTTTGAAATATCTTATTTGCTTTAGATCTTACATGTTATCCTACAAAATTGTGGCAATTGATAAATTATTAATAATTTTGTCAAAGTTATTCATAAAAATATTGAAAAGAAGTTGCGATAGGATTCAATTATATTAACTATTGCTTAGATCAGGGGTTCCCAGTCTTGGCAACATGTGGACTTCAGCTCCCAGAATTCCCCAGCCAGCATGGCCAGCATGGTTGACTGGGAAATTCTGATGAGTCCACCCATCTTAAAGTTGCCAAGATTGGGAACTCCTGGCTTAGACCATTTTTTTTCAACCTTGGCAACTTTTAAGATGTGCGAACTTCAACATGGGTGGCTGAGAAATTCTGGGAGATGAAGTCAACGCATCTTGAAATTGCCAAGGTTGAGAAATACTGGCTTAGACTTTTTGGTACAGTCTTCAAGCCAGCTTTAGATCTATTTAATTGTTGTCATCCAGCCCATATTAATTATCTTGCTGACCAGAGTGTCATAGGTACTTTGTCAAATTATTATTATTATTATTATTATTATTATTTTAATTTGTATACCGCCCTTCTCCCATAGGACTCAGGGCGGTTCACAGCATATTAAAACAAATAATATACACAAAATACAAAAAATACAAAATACAAAAATACAAAAATACAAAAAAATAAACCCCGATAAAAGCCGAATTAAAACCAAATATTACCAGCTGTGTTTCCGATTAAAATACTTTTAAAATTATCCCTACCTAAAATCCTCCCTAGGTCAGGCCCGCTTGCTGAAAAAGCCATGTCTTGAGGGCGNTGAGGGCGCGGCGGAAAGTAAGGAGATCCGGAATCATCCGGATCTCGGGGGGTAGTTCATTCCAGAGGGTGGGGGCACCCACAGAGAAGGCCCTCCCCCTGGGGGTCGCCAGCCTACATTGCTTGGCCGACGGCACCCTGAGGAGGCCCGCTCTGTGGGAGCGTACCGGTCTATGGGAGGGAATCTGTGGCAGAAGGCTGTTGCAATTTCTTGGACTTCATTTTCCATGCTGATTAGCATGGCTGATCCTTTCATGCCTAAAAAATGTTAATAAGACAAGTCAGAAATGTCCTGAAAGGCTTATATTTGACAGGTTGTATCTCCTATCAGTTGGTGAAGGAATCAAAATGCCCTATCAAACTATTTTATGCTTATTTGAAAGCTCTACAGTCATCCACATCAACTCCCTGGTTAGGTGAACAGTTACAGACATAATAGACACAACACATTTGAATTCAAAAACATTATTATATTGTACTGTGGAGTAGCAATGGTAGTATTGTCACAATTACAGTTATCCATTATTATGAGAAAATACATCTCACAGCTTTGGTGTTTCACAGTGACTCATGTCATGTGTTTTATAAATAGGCTGGTAGTACTTGGACTCTACCAAGTGAGATTCCTTTGGATTACATTGTACATTCCTAACAAAAGTACATAAATTAAGCCATCTATTATTGCTACAGTATACAATAGATTTATAAGACAATCACACAAAGGCTGCTTAAGTTTTATTGAAATAAATGAGAATTAAACAGTCTAAATTTGAGCAAGATTGCCTTGCTTTAATGACCCAAATTCCTCATGCTTATTGATGCTTCATTCCACTGGTGTGTATTGAAACCCACAGTTTCCATTGAACAGATGATTTTGTTGCTGCAAAATGAACAAAGAATTATGTAGCATCTCAACCAATAGTTATATTAATGTTCCAGCTTCTGTAGATGTATGAAGTCTATTTATTTATCTTACACATATATATCAGTGTAAAGAATTGAAAAAAGTCAGATAATAATTTAGTTGCAGACAATTACACTTACGTTAAAAGTTAAAGGTAAGCATAATCATTCTATATAAAAGGTGATATAAATACATTGTAATTTGAAGTAAGTATATTTAATGTACTAGTTAATGAAATTCATCTCTCTGAATTATTTTTTTTCTTCTTTCCACCCATACATACTTATATTTATATTAGGCTAAAAAGAGGTGACTGAGTCTTTATTCAGGCAACAGATTGGCCATATATTAAAAGCTTGACTGAACTAATGGCTGAATTCAGTGCAAGACTTGGAAACTG
>NW_015387804.1:421589-437298 GCF_001527695.2 Protobothrops mucrosquamatus | reverse complement strand
TTGAAGTAAGTATATTTAATGTACTAGTTAATGAAATTCATCTCTCTGAATTATTTTTTTTCTTCTTTCCACCCATACATACTTATATTTATATTAGGCTAAAAAGAGGTGACTGAGTCTTTATTCAGGCAACAGATTGGCCATATATTAAAAGCTTGACTGAACTAATGGCTGAATTCAGTGCAAGACTTGGAAACTGATAATGTTGGATGACTTAATAACTCTTAAAGAAAATTAACAATTAACAATAAACTAAAATAAATTGTAGGAAAATAAAAATTTGAGGAACATGTTATTTCTCTACTGCAATGAAGTGTGCTACAGTTATGATAAATATAAGTACAGATTTGATATTTAATTCCAATACTGTTTTCTTAAAAAATGAAAGTAACTATTACTTCTTTCTTTTTTGATGGAATTAAATTAAACATTTCTTTTTCTGAAGCATCAAAAGAGAAACTCTGTTTTGTTTAAGGAATTTTTAAAATGTAGAGGTAAAGACAAAAAGGGCTCTTTTATTATTTTATTTGATATAAAAATTGCCTCATATTACAGACTTATAGCTTCAGAAATACCATTTGATTTTATTTATTTTTAAGACGAAAGTGAAAAATCTGCCAAAGGTTCATTTTCCCCAGTCTTCCCTTATTTCTGTGTGGCAGATTACTGAAATGCAATGTACAGCTTGTTCAGTGGACTGTAGACTGGAAGAAGATTGCAAAGTTGGAACTATAGTAGGTAGCTACTGTACTATGAAGACAAGAGCCCTTATTGAAACTGGAAATGAATGTCAGTTTACAGAAATAAGAAACTTACTTTCTTGAGAGTGTTTAATGAGAAATGAAGGCAGAGAAAAACAGTTAATAATCTGCTATAATAGGAAGCTCCTTAAAAATGTTGGTATATAGCAGACATGTTGAACACAAGGCCCGCGGGTCAGATCCGGCCCGGGGAGGGCCCAGATTTGGCCCCCCGGGGCTGTCTCAGAAATGGCAAGGGACCAGCCCCCGCTGCCCCAGCCCTGGCCCACCCCAACCCAACTGGGCACCCTGGCACACACACAGGAAACGGCGAGAGCTCAGGGGCTGGTGGTGTGCAGCAGCAGCTGCAGCTCATTTGCCTCAACCCACCCCGCCCCTCCTAGCTTAACCCCATCACGCCCAGCCATGCCCCAGTTTGCCGGGCTTCTCCTTGTGTGGCTCTGCTTTGCCACACTGTGCCACGCCTTTCCTCACTTGGGCCATGGCGTTCTGTAAGCCTAGCACCCCAGGGCATGCCCAGCCTGTGGGATGAAAAGCGCGGAGATGTGAGCATGCAGTGGCACAAGCCAAGCATCGGCCGGCTCCCAGTCGCCCTCTCCGCCACATGGTAGGGCTGGAGAGGGGAATGCAGCAGTCATGCAGAGCCGCAGCCTGGAACTGCCTGCGGCTGGCAACGTGAAACTGTGGTGGCTGGAGAGAAAGGGTGAGAAGAAGGAGAAAGCAGGAAGGGTGTGTGTGTGTGTGTGTGTGTGTTGTGAGAGAGAGAGAGAGACAGACAGAGACAGAGACAGAGAGAGCGAGAGCGAGAGAGCCAGGAGGGGAAGAGGAAGAGGAGGAAGGCGAGGTATTACAAAAAAGGAGAGCTTCTCTCATTATTCCACCCCTTTTCTTTTCTTTTTAACCTCCTCCCGCTTCCGTTCAGGTGCAGCTGGAGGAAAAGGACGAGAAAGCAGGAAGGGTCTCTCTCTCTCTCTCTCTCTCTCTCTCTCTCTCTCTCTCTCTCTCTCTCTCTCTCTCTCTCTCTCTCTCTGTGTGTGTGTGTGTGTGTGTGTGTGTGAGAGAGAGAGAGAGAGATTGAGCCAGCAGGGAAGCAAAAGTGTGGAGAACGAGGAGTGTTGCAGAGTAAGCAAACTTACAAAAAAAGGGGGATCTCTCTGTCTCTCACACACATACACACATGTGCTGCGTGGGGAAGGTGGTGTGCACCTCAATTTCATTGAGGGCCGCATCAGCATTGTAGTTGCCATTGGGGGGTTGGGGGGCAGTGGCCAGCATGGGCGTGGCCTACTGGGTGGGGTGTGGCCAGCTCAACGTCATTCACATTAGGGGCACCTGGGCAGGACTGAGGCGGATCCGAGGGTCTCTGGCGGAAGGTGGGGTGGGCCTGGGGCGAACACCGGGGCATGGTCCACTGGAGGAGCTCACTGAGCCTCAGGCTGTGCATGGAGCCCCTGGACGGTGGCACGGACTGCCACCTGGGCAGTGGAGGCAAGTGCCCAGCCCAGCCCAGCCCAGCCCAGCCCTTGAGCTCCCACGGCACCAGGACCCCACAGCTCTGCCTAGCCTAGCCGCACTTCCCCAAGGGGGTGCACACCTGCATTTACCTCCTCCTCAAGGCTGCTGTTGTGCTCCCTCTCCTTGGCCAGGTTGCTCATGGTGGGTGCAGGAAGACAAAGTGCATGGGTCAAAGGGAGGCCCACTCCCTCTCCATGCGAGGAGACCTGGCTTTGTAACCAAAGCATCCTCAGCAATAGGATGGGAGACCACCGGGGGATGGTGAAAGGGCAACAGGGCTGCTGGTGGCCAAGTGCTAAGGCAGGACTTCCCTCAGACCCTCCCTCCCTCCCTCTTATTCCAATCTTCCTTCCTTCCTTCCTTTCTTCTCTCCTTTCTTTCCTTCCTTCTCTTTCTTTCCTTCTTTCCTTACTTCCTCCCTCCCTTCCTTCCCTGTCTCCCTCCTTTTCATTCCCATCTCTTTCCTTCATTCCCTTTCTTCCTGTTTCCCTCACTTCTTCCCTTCCTTCTTTCCTTCTTTCCTTCTTTCCCTCACTTCGTCCCTTCCTTCCGTCTCTCTGTGCCCAGGAAGGGACGAGGGGAGGGGGAGAGGTTGGCAGCACTTCTCTCAAAGAAAAAGAGTTGGAAGTCCAAGCCCCTGCTCATGCGGGGGACCTATACCATTCCAGACAATGGAATATCCAATCTCTACTTAAAGGCCTCCAGTGATGGAGCATCCACAACTTCTGAAGACAAGCCTTTTCACTGGTTAGTTGTTTTCACAAGTCCTTAGTTCTAGGCTGGTTTTCTTCTTGATTAGTTTCCATCTATTATTGCCTTCTGATGCTTTGGAAAATAGGTTGACCCCTTCTTCTCTGTGGCAGCCCATCAAATATTGGAACACTGCTATCATGTCACCACCCCTAGTTCTTTTCACTAAGCTAGACATACCCACAAATATTTGTCATATGTTTTAGCCTCCAGCCCCCTAATCCTCTATGTTTACCATCCATTTAGACCAGATGGTCCCCCTGGTTTGGTTTATAGAACAGTGCCCATGAGCAGAGCCTTTTCAGAGACAGCACCCCAATTATAGAACTTTCTCCCAAGGAAAATATGAGCAGTGCATCCCTCACCCTTTTAGAGGCAACTCCAAACACACTGTTCAGCCAGGCATATGTAGAATAACATTTTATGGTCAAACAGTACTAAGTAAATTACTACTAGTATTTTTCTTTCTTAAAATACACACTTTTAATATTGTTTTAACCAGTGCTGGTGATGCTTTACAATAGTTGTCTTTGAGAGTTTTCTTGTAAACCACCCTGTATTTCTCAGAAACTTTTAATTTCAAATTAGATGTTGATTTAATAAATTAGGCAGAAGAAACAAATGTTTACATACATCTAAATCCCACAGACCTACTGCCTCCTAGGCCAGTGGTGGCGAACCTATGGCACGGGTGCCAGAGGCGGCACTCGGAGCCCTCTCTATGGGCACACGTGCCGTCACCCCAGCCCCGCCTCCCCCCATGGCCCCCTCCTCACCAGCAGCTTCCCTGGAGGAGAATCGCCCCCAGGTGCGGCCCACATAGAGCAGCGCAGCCAAGGACATAGCCGGGCAGCAGGGACACGACTCCGCCCTCGCACCCCATAGCGTGCAGATGATGCTGCGGGGTGTGGGCAGAGGGTGTGGCTGCCATGGTGCTGCAGGGCTGCCTTGGTGATCTGTGGGCCATGGAGGCGGTGCGTATCCCTGTGGGTGGGCGGGGCAGGTGGCAGGTGGGGGTGGAGCAGGTAGGGTGGGAGGCGGAGCTGGGGCAGGGGGGGCGGTTTTTGGGCACTCGGTCTCTAAAAGGTTCGCCATCACTGTCCTAGGCACATACTATAGAGAAAATAAGGCATTGCATTTCTAGCCAGCATAGCCACAGGATAATGGGAACTGTGGTCCATGACACCCAAAAGATATTAGTTTGGACAATGCTGGATTAAATTATAAAAGAGCAGATGAGGAGAAGTAGGAGCAAGAAACACTTTCCACATCTCCGATAAAATAATTGGGGGGGGGGAGTTCACTCGGCCTTTTAATTTCAACTCACACGAATTCCTCTTAACTTCCCATTCAATCCAAAGAGTTCTATTATTGCCTGGAGTTTAGGGAGAGGAGGAGGCAGGAATAGACCACAAAGCCAATCTGTGAGTTTGCTCTCTCGCCTGCCTGTACATCACCTTCCCCACGCAGCACATGTGTGTATGTGTGTGAGAGATAGAGAGAGAGAGATCCCCCTTTTTTGTAAGTTTGCTTACTCTGCAATGCTCCTCGTTCTCCACACTTTCGCTTCCCTGCTGGCTCTCTCTCTCTCTCTCTCTCTCTCACACACACACACACACACACACACAGAGAGAGAGAGAGAGAGAGAGAGAGAGAGAGAGAGACCCTTCCTGCTTTCTCGTCCTTTTCCTCCAGCTGCACCTGAACGGAAGCGGGAGGAGGTTAAAAAGAAAAGAAAAGGGGTGGAATAATGAGAGAAGCTCTCCTTTTTTGTAATACCTCGCCTTCCTCCTCTTCCTCTTCCCCTCCTGGCTCTCTCGCTCTCGCTCTCTCTGTCTCTGTCTCTGTCTCTGTCTGTCTCTCTCTCTCTCTCACAACACACACACACACACACACACACCCTTCCTGCTTTCTCCTTCTTCTCACCCTTTCTCTCCAGCCACCACAGTTTCACGTTGCCAGCCGCAGGCAGTTCCAGGCTGCGGCTCTGCATGACTGCTGCATTCCCCTCTCCAGCCCTACCATGTGGCGGAGAGGGCGACTGGGAGCCGGCCGATGCTTGGCTTGTGCCACTGCATGCTCACATCTCCGCGCTTTTCATCCCACAGGCTGGGCATGCCCTGGGGTGCTAGGCTTACAGAACGCCATGGCCCAAGTGAGGAAAGGCGTGGCACAGTGTGGCAAAGCAGAGCCACACAAGGAGAAGCCCGGCAAACTGGGGCATGGCTGGGCGTGATGGGGTTAAGCTAGGAGGGGCGGGGTGGGTTGAGGCAAATGAGCTGCAGCTGCTGCTGCACACCACCAGCCCCTGAGCTCTCGCCGTTTCCTGTGTGTGTGCCAGGGTGCCCAGTTGGGTTGGGGTGGGCCAGGGCTGGGGCAGCGGGGGCTGGTCCCTTGCCATTTCTGAGACAGCCCCGGGGGGCCAAATCTGGGCCCTCCCCGGGCCGGATCTGACCCGCGGGCCTTGTGTTCAACATGTCTGCTATATACCAACATTTTTAAGGAGCTTCCTATTATAGCAGATTATTAACTGTTTTTCTCTGCCTTCATTTCTCATTAAACACTCTCAAGAAAGTAAGTTTCTTATTTCTGTAAACTGACATTCATTTCCAGTTTCAATAAGGGCTCTTGTCTTCATAGTACAGTAGCTACCTACTATAGTTCCAACTTTGCAATCTTCTTCCAGTCTACAGTCCACTGAACAAGCTGTACATTGCATTTCAGTAATCTGCCACACAGAAATAAGGGAAGACTGGGGAAAATGAACCTTTGGCAGATTTTTCACTTTCGTCTTAAAAATAAATAAAATCAAATGGTATTTCTGAAGCTATAAGTCTGTAATATGAGGCAATTTTTATATCAAATAAAATAATAAAAGAGCCCTTTTTGTCTTTACCTCTACATTTTAAAAATTCCTTAAACAAAACAGAGTTTCTCTTTTGATGCTTCAGAAAAAGAAATGTTTAATTTAATTCCATCAAAAAAGAAAGAAGTAATAGTTACTTTCATTTTTTAAGAAAACAGTATTGGAATTAAATATCAAATCTGTACTTATATTTATCATAACTGTAGCACACTTCATTGCAGTAGAGAAATAACATGTTCCTCAAATTTTTATTTTCCTACAATTTATTTTAGTTTATTGTTAATTGTTAATTTTCTTTAAGAGTTATTAAGTCATCCAACATTATCAGTTTCCAAGTCTTGCACTGAATTCAGCCATTAGTTCAGTCAAGCTTTTAATATATGGCCAATCTGTTGCCTGAATAAAGACTCAGTCACCTCTTTTTAGCCTAATATAAATATAAGTATGTATGGGTGGAAAGAAGAAAAAAAATAATTCAGAGAGATGAATTTCATTAACTAGTACATTAAATATACTTACTTCAAGCCAGAGCCACACGAGGAGAAGTCCGGCAAAGTGGGGCGTAGCTGGGCGTGATGGGGTTAAGCTGGGAGGGGCGGGGTGGGCTGAGGCAAATGAGCTGCAGCTGCTGCTGCTGCACACCACCAGCCCCTGAGCGCTCACTGTTTCCTGTGCGTGCGCCAGGACGCCCAGTTGGGTTGGGGTGGGCCAGGGCTGAGGCTGGGGCAGCAGGGGCCAGTCCCTTGCCATTTCTGGGACAGCCCCAGGGGGCCAAATTTGGGCCCTCCCCAGGCCAGATCCAACCCACGGGCCTTGTGTTAGACATGCCTGCTATAGACTATCCAATGATTTATGCCAACTTGTTCATCCAGAGATAGGAATAGAGAGATAATAAAGATCAAAATTTGAAAATGCTGTTATGGCTCAAGAGAAGCATCTTGTTTTTAATATCAATCAACTGGCTAGAAGCTTAAAGGAACCACAAATGTATTTTTTGGGCTTTCCATATGATAGTGTTGAAAAAAAAATCTTCAGGTCCAGTCCAAGCTGGGAATAAACAAAATGGAGACTGCTTAGGAAAGAAGGTTCTGTTTATTTAGTTGCCAGAAACTTCTGTGACACAGCATGTTTCCGGGGTGGCTGACAAAATGGAGCTGGGAGTGGGTGGATTTTTATATCTTTTGGGGGGGTTGTGTTTGGTGTTGTCCTTTTTGAGGTTGTTTCTGTTCCTGTGTCATGTACTTTGACCTGAGCTTTTGGTATTCTAATGGATGGTGGCGGGTTAATCCTATTATGTCCTAAAAGTCATGTTCTGTCCTTGAGAGTTTTTGTTTTTCTAATCCCATCAGTTCAAACCTTCTCTGGGGCTGTGGCTGAAGGCATTTTGCTTATGAACAGGTGGCCCCAAATCTGCATTTCTAAAAGCTGGCCTGCTCAGTTTTTGCCTGGGGAAACTTGGGCAGAAAAGCCTTTTAAGATTTTTTTCTTCCATTATTCCTTTGGGGAAATATAATATTCTGCCTTTTTTAAATATTACCCCAAATATTTCCTTCTCCAGGAGGGTGAGTGGGTGCTAACTTCCAATAATCCTCCCTTTGTGCCATATAAGACTGGTTTCTTTTTTTAAAAAAAACAAACAAATTTTATTGATTTTCCAATTTTACATTAAATATTCGGAAAGCAACGTGGTAACTGGGTAATTGGTGGTTCAATAACAAAATCTTTAGTACGCATCTCAGGTTATATCATCAGAAATTCCTTCTCTATTCCCCTCAACATTTGTTATGTCACATTTAGACCAATAGATTTCTAATTATACCAAACTTAATTAAAAGCTTTGTCAGTATATTTTTTACTTATACATGTCCATATCCTGTTTTGAGTTTTACCTAGTTTTTAATTTTTAATTACAATATTACAAATTAACTTTTAATATCTATAATGTTTAGGATTCGGGCAATCCAAATTTCCTTTATTTCACTACATAAAAATTATCATATCTAAAATATACATATTACTTACTTGAAAATATTCTTATCTTATTGCTTGAACATTTTCTATTCCTCATCCTAAAAAGTCATCACATTACTAATAGGGAATCCTTTATTGTAACAAGTCCATCCTCTATATTATCTGGGCTAAACAATAGTTCAGAACTAACTCTTAATTATTAGTTCTCCAATCATGATGACCGTAGCATCCACCAATGGGTTATCATAGCCTTCCTGCTCAGTTGAGACTAAGCAAAACTTTAGCCACGCCTCCTCTGGGCGGTTCCTCCCCAGTTCTTGCTTAGTCTCAGCTCAGTTAGAACGCAAGTATTTTGGCTCCTCAGTTAGGCTATTGAGTTAATTGAATTGAATAATTTTTTGTAGTTTAATTGGTTTTGTTGATTCTAAATTTGTTTAGCATATTGATTGGCTTCTAAATTTGCCAAATTGCAGTAGGTCAGGAGCAAATTCGACACTTGAGCTCCTGTGCTTTTGCAGGCCTGTAGGTCTGCAGAAGCCTTGCAGGCTGTTTTTCAGCAGCGTCGGATCACCACAGCATTTAGCCTCCGATCAACTGTTTGGAGCTGAAACGGAGGCTTGAATTTATCGGAGGTTCCTGGGAGTGCGATTCTGCTGGTGGCCTCGTTTCCTCAACCTCGTGGCCACAAGGTAGCTGCTGGTGACGACGATCCGGATCGCAGCGGAGGCTGCGCACCCAACAGCAAGTGCCTAACTGTTGCAGAAGGGGAGAAAGGGCCTTTTTAGGCCAAATCCCTTCTCAAGCCTGTGCAGTCCGGTGGGATTGCCTCAGTTGGGGGAAGTATTTCTTTGGCGGACGCCCTTTTGGGAGACAGAGAGTCTCAAGGTCACCATTTTGTCTTGCGACTGAGAGGGCGTGGCCACCATTTCCAGACCAGGCCTCTTATTTAACTTTCCTTATTGTGTTTTCTGGCTTTGAGAGAGGAAATTCTTTGTCCTTACTGGCAAAATTCCTATTAATACCCTTTGGTTCCTTGATTCAACTTCTAAAGGAGGTTATTGCTTTATTCCCCTAGGAATTACAGTTATTGGCAAGGGGGGGGATTTATATACATATACTACCTTACCTTGCATTTAATCTCATTATACATCACAAACCTTGTTGCTTCTCTTTGTTTCTTGAAGGGAATTTTTACAATCCACCTGTTCATATTAGCTTGCGGCACTGTGCCTGCAGGGCCTGGACAGGCAGTGCTAGAGTGCTGTCTGGCTGTTTTGTCATTGTGGTTCATCAGGGCACGGGTCGTTTCCCTCTCTGATAACAGCTCTGCGTGTTATTTCCCCCCTTCCTGGATATCTCTTTTCGGAATATCCAGTGCACAATGGCTGACAGTGCTACTCCTCAGTCATCGCAGGGCTCTGAGGTTCCTCCTGCGCAAAAAAAGCACAGATCTTCTGAATTAACAGCGGGGGGAAAGAAAAAGGCCAAAACAAAAAACTTAGAGCCCTCTAAAGCTGCTGAGCGAGAGGCCTCGAGGAGACATCAGGCGCTAGAAAAAGAATTTTCCAGAGTTCAAAGACTCAGGTCCAGCGAGGTTGAAGTGGTTTCCCCCACTCCACTGGACCCTTCCCCATTTGGGTCTCAATTAGCGCCTTCTCAGGAAGCCCACAGGGCTTGGTCTCCTCGGGGAAACTGAACAGGCTGGTCCCTCTTTTTCTTCTCTTCCCCTCCCTCCTCCTCCATCCTTTTCTTCCATGGCACAACTGGCTTCTGATACGGGGTACACCTCCACTGCTGCTGGCATTGGTTTTTCAGGCCAACAGGAGGCTTGGTCAGAGCAGTTCCAGACGTTTATGCAACATGCCTTTGACCAGTTCATGGCTTCATCTTTGGGCCATAGACTTCCACAGGTAACACCTTCTCCTCCCATTGTCTTGCCACAAACAGGACGTGTCCTGTTGGCTGGAACTGGTGAATCTGAGATTTCCTCCCAGTTAGAGGAGGAGGAATCCGTGGATTTGGAGATGGCAGACATTCCCCTATCAGAGGATGAAGAGGCTATTCCGGCTCTGGCTCCGACTTCGGGCCTGTTTGATCCTTCCCTATTCAAATCCTTGCTTATGAAGGCTTGTGCTACTGCCAAATTGGCGGAGGAACAGGAGCCCCAACCTTCTACCTCCACTGCACAAGAATCTAATCCCCTGTTCGCTGAACAGGTAGTGGAAGAGAGACAAATTCCTTGTCCAAAGGTGTTCCGCACCACTGTGGAAAAACAGTGGTCATCACTGGCTACTCTGCCCTCTCCAAGTAGCACAGAAAAGAAACTCTTTAATGTCTCTTCCTCCTTTGCTTCCCTTCTAGAAGTGCCTACGGTTGATGCCCCACTCACGTCGTTGTTTTCTACATCCACGATTCCGGGGGATATGGCTGAAGCCCTGAAGGCGGAGGAAAAGAGGTTTGAGTTTTCTCTCCGCAGAGCTCATCAGGCCTCTGCTTGGGCCATAAAGGCTGCTACCTCTTCATCCTTTTTTGCAAGGATGTCCATTATGTGGCTTCGCGAATTGCAGGCCCTGATTCCCCCTGACCAGGTGCGTGCACACCAGACAGTAGGCAAGCTGCTTGCCGCATCAGAATATGAAGCTGATGCATCTCTACATTCTGCCAGGTACTCCGCAAGGTCTATTGCGGCCACTGTTTCGTCCCGCAGGTTACTGTGGTTGAAGCAGTGGAGGGCGGATTTAAAATCCAAATGGCGCTTGTCAACGGACAAGTATAGTGGTTCTAAACTATTTGGTCCTATTCTGGAACCTTATCTTATAGAAGGGAAATATAAGCGTAAGATTCTTGCTCACCCTTCTAAGAGGCCGGACAAAAGGCCTCAGCAGGAGTTTCGCAGGCAAGCCTTTCGTTCAAGTGGTTCATGGGAGTGGAGGCAGCCCTTTCGGGCTGGTCAATCCTGGGATTGGACCAGGAGTTCTAGAACCTTCTTTCCCAAGCAGGACAGACAGCTGGAACGCCAAGGTCAGGCGCCCAGAGGTCAATTCCAATCAAAGCATTCCTTTCGTGGATCAGGGGGCCGTCCTTACAGGCGGTCCAAGTGACACCAATGGAGCTCCTCCTATTGGCGGTCGCTTAGCGTTGTTCAGCGACGCTTGGGACGCCACCACAAATGATTCTTGGGTAAGGGAGACAGTAAGGTACGGTCTCGCCCTCGAGTTTATATCAATCCCTCCAGACCGTTTTATTCAATGCCCCACATCAAGAAACTCAAGCAAGGCTGAGTTGGTATCCACGGCCATCTCCCACCTATTAGAGATCGAGGCCATAGAACCGGTGCCCCCGGGTCAGATGGGAAAGGGGTTCTATTCCATTCTATTCGTTGTTCCCAAGGCCTCGGGGGGCTGGAGGGCCATATTGGATCTAAAGGGACTCAATTATTTCCTAGTCTACAGGAAATTCAAGATGCAGTCCCTCAGATCTATTCTAGCCAGTATCAGGAAAGGGGATTTCCTCTCCTCTATAGACCTGACGGAGGCGTACCTCCATGTTCCCATTCTCCCACAACACCGCAGATTCCTCCGGTTCTGTCATGCACACCGGCATTATCAATACCGGGCCCTGCCATTCGGACTGTCCTCAGCACCTCGGGTGTTCACAAAAATTTTGGCAGTTTTGGCTGCCCATCTCAGGTTGATTCCGGTGCGCGTGCAGTGCTATATGGATGATATAATTATCCAGTCCAGTTCCTTCCATTCTGCCCAATCAGATCTTCAACTCACAATCAATACTCTTCAAGTTCACGGATTTTCCGTGAACTTGAAGAAGAGTCACATGAACCCCTCAACTCGTCTTCTCCATCTGGGAGCACTCATAGATTCCAATCTTTGCATGGTTTACCTCAGGAACGCAAAGACAGTATACGGGCACTTGCCCTCAAGATACGGAGGGAGAAGAAGGTTCCGCTGGTCCAGCTGTCCCAGTTGTTGGGGAAGATGGTCTCCTGCCTGGGGATTGTTCTGTGGGCCAGGCTCCATTCCAGGAGGCTCCAGTGATTCCTCCTTCCCTTCCAGAAACGGAACGTGAGTGCTTCCACAAGGAAGGTAAGAGTTCCGTTCCACACACTGCTGTCCCTCGCGTGGTGGACCTCACCGGCAATAGACAAAGGTTCCCTGTTCAAGGAACCTACAAGGCTCACGTTGACTACGGACGCCAGCCTGTTTGGCTGGGGCGCCCATCTGCAGACGCACATGGCGCAGGGTCAATGGTTCCGGTCAGATTTAGCGCACATCAACTGGCTGGAACTCAGGGCAATCCATCTAGCACTCCGTCACTTTTCCTCCCTCGTGGCGGGCAGGCACGTGCTGATCTTGATGGACAACGTGGCCGCCAAGGCCCATGTCAACAGACAGGGAGGGACCCGGTCGTGATCTCTCATGTTGGAGGCCTGGGATCTGGGTCTGTGGGCGGAGTCTGACCTGGAATCCATCAGTGCAGAACACATATCAGGGGTAGCGAATCAGCAAGCAGATTCACTGAGCAGGGTCACGGTCGACCACTCGGAGTGGCGCCTGGACCCGGTTCTGTTCAGGGACATATCAGAGAGGTTCGGAGAGCCACAAGTGGATCTGTTTGCCTCTCAGGTGAATACCCAGTTACCAAGGTTTTTCACGAGGTTCCCCTCACGGGGGGCGGAGGGAATGGATGCTCTTCGCAGTCCGTGGCCCAGGGGTCTCCTTTATGCGTTCCCTCCTCTGCCGCTGATACCGGCAACCATCCGCAAACTTCTCTTAGAACAGGCGGAGTTACTCTTAGTGGTCCCATATTGGCCGAGGCGGCCGTGGTTTGCCGACCTCGTGGACTTGTCACTCTCTCCTACGTGGCAGATTCCGTCAGATTGCATATCGCTCTCCCAGGGGAGACTTCAACATCCGGAACCCCAGTGGCTCCAATTAGCCATTTGGCACTTGAGCGGGAGAGTTTAACCAGGCAGGCCTATTCGCCGGGGGTCATCTCGATAATACAGGCTTCGAGACGACCCTCTACCAATAGAATTTATGATGCGACGTGGAGGAACTTCTCCACGTGGTGTGAAAAGCGGAATCTTCGCCCTTTGACGGTCACCATCCCTCAGATTTTGGACTACCTCTTGGACGGTTTAAATAAGGGTCTTTCGCATAGTACCATCCGCAGACAGATTGCAGCCTTATCTACTGTCCTCGCATGCGACAACCTGGTTCCCTTATCACAGCATCCTGCTGCTATTAATTAATCCCTTGTTTTTTATCATTTAACAACAATATTTAAATCCAATAATCATATTTTCCTTCATCTAAGAAGTCTTTTAGCCCATTAATTGAGACTTTAGTATCCTCTATCATAAATCAAAAGATACCATTTTTTAAAAATCTAACTCTGGCTTTCTTTTTGTGCCAACCAGGCTTCCATACCAGAGCCTTTAAGTCATCAGATAAGTCTCCCTTCATTCTTGCACCTATTATTTGAACCAAGGGAGACCATCTAGTTATCAGTTTCCCAAGAAAACTGGCCCATTCATAATCATTAGATTGTCGTCCTGATGGCTCCTTCGATTCGGTTTGGTCTTCTTATTCCTCAAGTTTCTTCTGGTTTGGGTAGAGAGCCACGTCCAATTTTATAGTTGTTATTTGTTGGTCTTTAACTACTACTATGTAGGTGTTGCTTTGTTCCACTTCTGTTGCTTTTAGGGTTGTAGGTTCTTTGATTGCGGTCAGGGTTTGTCTTGGTATTGCTTTCTTCTGCTTTTGTTGGTTGATGAATTGTAGATTCTTTCGTTGAAATCAGAGTTTCATTTTGTAGGGTTAAGCTGGCTCCTTTATCTTTCAGTCTGGATTTAATTATCTCAGTAGCTTCAAGAATTTTTTCAAGTATAAGTTTATAGTTGAGTTGTTGCTGGTCTTCCTCCATTTCTAGCACAGTTATAGATAGTCCTTTAGTGAAGGCTATTTTTTAGGTAAAAGTCAGTAAATGTTCACCTTCACCACTCCTATAAAACAATTACACTGTCCAGCTGTTCTCCCATCTTATTATCTCTTTGAGATAATTCCAAGGGCAAATCTAGGCTGTAAGCAGGTCTCTTTAAAAAGAGTATTTACTTGCTATACCAAATTCCGCCACAAGATGTCCCTGACAGCATTTAAAATCTTATCAAGACCAGGTTAGGTTTTTATCCAGATAGAGTTCTTTTTCATAGATAAAATGACAGGTCCCTGTGAAAGTAGGAATTTTGGGTCCCCAGCTAAAGGTAAGATGAATCCAGCTGCTTAATTATATTTTCCAAGGCTTTAATTTCCCTGCGTAGTCAGGAGCCGCTATCTTGGAGGGTGGGAAAGAAGTGTTCCCTTCCCTCTCTCCTTGCAGGGGGAAGAAAGTTCAGAGGGCTTTTGACGGGAAAATAGTTGGGGTACAAGAAGGTAAGGTCTCACCCAGTTCCTCCACGTTGCTTCTAGTGCTTAGTTGTTAGTTTGGCCTTGGTAGGCAGTGGCTACGTGATGGGCCATGTGAATGGCTGATCTTTTCCCCATCGGTCTGAAGAGCTGCTCCGGATCAAACGGAAGGGGTGCCGCCCTTCCACGATCAAACAGGAGGTCCTCTTCATGGTCGTCGCCCCTCCAAGGCGACCTTCGACCCCTTTCAGGGTCCCTGGCGGGAGAAAACCGAACGGCGGAGGGAACTATTGCTTCAAACATCCGCTAGTGCTACAATCCGGAACTGGAAGCCAAGACTGGTTTCTTAAGTACAGAATTATGTATCTTTTGCAGTGTAATTATATATTTCAAAGGTGATATCCAGAAGACATTATTTGATTTAGATTTTTAAGTGTTTCTCTTAAAGTAAAAATGTTCAGGTATTGGCTAGACAGTAGCTATGAAAATAACAACCTGATATGAAAGCAGTTGAACAACAATGATTCTGTGAACATGGTTGAACTTGTTTCCAAATATGCACTTGTATTTATACAGATAAATTCAGTTAAGTGATAGCTTGGCAGGAGTACATTTTTACTGTATTGCAAAGTTCTGGTGCTGATAAATAGTCAGACAGTATATAATTAGAATACAAAAGAAACTTCTGTATGTGATCCGAAATGCAGTCATTTCTATGCATAATGATCACTTTAATTTTCAACAATGTTCTTTGTTGTTATTGAGGGACATGTGATTTATAAGGATAAGAGAGTAGTAGAGAAAAGTTCTCCTTATCTAGTGCAATTATGGTTTTATTTATTAATTTAATATTGTTTATTATTTCCTATTATTGCTTTTTTGCATAGTACTGGATATAATACTCTCATTTTTTGAATTAAAAATATGTTGCAATCTCAGATTTTTTATAGACAATAACTTTTCATAGAAAATTGCAGCACATACTTCATACAGTTTTGCTTATCTGTATGTTATTGAATAACTTAATTAAATTAGAAATAACATAATTATTCATTATATGTAGTATGTGCATAAAAGCTGCCTTATATGTCTAAAGATTACCTTCTTAATGCCTCTTGATAAACACTTATGAATTTTTATAGAAATTTCTATAAAAGCAATGAGATTTATATGAAATATATGTGTATTGTAGTAGATACACTGTATATACATGCCAGCATATGGAGGTACTTATTCATAAAAATAACTTATGAGGAAAAGATAAGTGAGAATAAAATTGTCATTGTGTTTTTTATAACCAAAAAGTTCATATTTGATGTCTACATTAAGAACTATCTCTCTACAGTACAACTGGTGCCATTATTATAAACATAAATATGGGTGGGTCCTTTAAATACAGTTATATTGCTTCGAATGGTTCCGAA
>NW_015387804.1:408266-421489 GCF_001527695.2 Protobothrops mucrosquamatus | reverse complement strand
CTCTCTCTCTCTCTCTCTCTCTCTCTCTCTCTCTCTCTCTCTCTCTCTCTCTCTCTCTCTCTCCTTCCCTCCCTCTCCCTCTCCTTCTCCAAACTTATTTGAGATAGGTGCAGTATTAATACTCTTTGGGTACACATAGTTACTAATGCAAGACCATCCCCTCAAACAGTCAGGGAAACCTAGCCAGTTTCTCATTATGAATATATTTCATTTTTATTACTTACCATAACATATTATATACAGTATAAAGAAACATTAAATATATATTTTGGAGAGTGAAATGATATAGTCAAAGACAAAGGTCATATATAAACCAAGAGGGTACCCTCATTTATTCTTGGTTTCCCGTCCACCGTTTTGATCTTTATGCCTTGGCAAGATGTGAAAATTGTAGAAAATACAGAATTCTATGAGTGTCAAGGGGTTTGGATCAATGTATAACCTAGCTATGAAAAGTATTGAATATAATCACTAATAAAGTTGGTGAATTAGTTGACAATGGGCCTCATCATATACATTATTTATAATATAGTTGAAAGAATATTTAATTCTACTTAAGCAAATAGGAATGCAGATATGAAAAAGTAAAGTAATTTACACTAAAAGACATTAATGTTTTAATCATATTTATAAAATTTTGTCCGAAGTCCATTGTTTTTAGTTGTTGAGTCATAAATTGCCAGAAAACATTATCAAATGCCTTTTGGGCATCTAGAAATACTAATCCAATTGTTTCCCTGGATGCATTTCATAATATTCCAATATGTCCATTATAAGTCTTAAATTATTTTTTTGTCTCTTTGGTAGAAATCCATTTTGATCTGGATGTATAAATTCAATTAGAAATCTTTTCAGTCTCTCTGCTATTATTGAACTGAAGATTTTATAGTCCACATTTAGTAATATTGGTCTGAAATTTTTTATCTGTGTCAGATCTGAGTCCACTTTTTGTATCAAAGTAATATTTGCTTCTGTCCATGTGCTTGGGAGTTTCACCTCCAATAAAAATTCATTACACACTGGACTTCCAGTCTGATGCCATGACGAGACGGGTGGAAGAAACCGGAACTCCGGCTTCTTAGCCCGATTTTGCTTTGTCTGGCTATCCCAAGGGGTCGGAAAGTTGCCCTGGAGAGGCAACGAAGAAGAAGGGAAGATTTGGGAGTCTTGACCAGATGGACCATCTCCAAATGAACTGAGAACCTCTTCAAATGGACGGAAGAAAGGCTGCCTGTAGGCACAGGCAGTCCATGTCTTCGTCAGCTGTGAAAAAAGCGGGGAGCCACAGCAAGCCATCAAACAGCTGATTGTCAACAACATGCTGAAAACTGGCTGAGATTGTTTTATTCCTCTTCCTTATGGACTTGGAAATAGAGTTCCCCTGATTGGAAAAAATTTCTGAAACAAAGACCCTGGAAAGATCAGGGAAGAAGGGAGTTAAAAATGCCGAGAAATTACAAATAGGGGAAGGAAATAAAGGAATACAAAAGAATATACAAAAATGGAATTTGGACTGATTTAAAGAAAACTTAGTTAACCCTTACGGTGTAGAAAATCTTTTCATATTTAATTTCTGTGAGAAATAATTTAAAAAGAACTTTTAAAAAAGACTCTCCACGATCATATTTTCTGATCCTGGACATAACTACAACAGAAACTATTTGGAAACAGAGGGCTTTTTACATCTTTAATCTAACTGGAACATTTGGATTAGCCTAAAGTAGTTGGCTCATTTTACGATTGGATTATAGCCTAAGGCAGTTGGCTTTTTTTATCTTGCTTTTCTCCTTGTGGATTTACAAAACTCACTCAATTGAAAAGTGAGTGCACCAACTCTCACTAAAATTATGAAAAAAATCCTCTTCTGCACCCTCTGTTGGAGCACCTAGTTCAGCAAGTCAGGGATCTATTGAAACAATGTTGCAGCAAAAAAAATACTGCTCAAATAGAGATGCAAGCCACATTACAGCTAATTCAAGAATCAATACAGAAAAATCATGAGACAAAAAGCAACTTTGATAGGTTAAATGAACCAATGTTGGATATAAAGGCACAAATTGATGCCATCAATAAATGATTACTAAAAATGAACAAAGAATTCAGAAAATGGAAAATAAGTCAGAAGATATTGATAAAAAAATGGAGGCATTAATGCAAGAAAATGAAAAATTAGAACAAGCAAATCAAAGCTTAGAAAAAACAGTTGCAGCTTTGGAAATGGAGAAAGCTGTACACTATCTAAGATTCCAAAATATAAAAGATATAGTGGAAGTGATTATTAATGTCATGGTTCCAATAGATGATACCCATCAAAAGAACTTCAAGGCAAAGATCTTCCTTAAAGAATGTTTTATTCAGGAAACAAAGTATCAGCACTACATAGTTGAACCCAAAAACTAAATTCTCTTCCCCCAGATACAAAGTAACAAAGTAAAATTCCCACCTTCAATAAGCTGTCATAAATCACATTCCCCAATTAGCGAAAAGCGCGGGCTTCCTCCCCAGCTCCTCAGCCCGCCAAAACATTATCAGCTTGTCCTTGGGTTCCCACAGCAGTGTTATCGTTATGGCTAGCTGAGTTTTCATTCCAACCCCCCTCCCTGCTGCACCTGATTCCTAAAAGCAAGAAAAAGCATAGAAAACGAGAAGAGAGAATGGTTGTATTTTCATCAATTGTCAAAGCAGGAACATCCAATGTTAGCAGCGTTGACATCCGCCCCCCCCTTACAAAAAGGACAAGTCCTGCAATTCAAACAAAATTATAGGTTTATTAGGGTGTTTCTCATAGAATTTACTAATGAGTCTGTCAGCTTTTACATCAGTAGATTTTACCCATGTGGTTTCAGACAATGGATATCCTTTGCACTGCACTAAGTATTGTAACTTTCCCTTAAAAACCCTAGAATCAAGAATATGCCTCACTTCATAATGAGTCTGTCCAGCTACCATGAGAGGGCCAGGTGCCTTCTTAGAGGGAGGTTGTAAGGTAGAACCCCGAAAAGGTTTCAGTAGGCGACAATGGAACACAGGGTGGACTTTCCCTAAGAGTCTGGGAAGCTTCAACTCCACCGTGATTGTGTTAATGACTTTTACGATGGGGAAGGGACCTAGGTACTTTGGTCCCAACTTCTTATTAGGCAATTTAAGTCATAAATACTTTGTGGATAAGTAAACTTTCCCCCCAACTTGGAATGACCTTTGGGGGCCCCTCTTTTTATCTGCTTGCTTTTTGTATGTCTGAAGCCTTTCTCAAAGCGATTTTCATTGTTTTCCAAACCTCCTCCCACCCCCTCACCCACTGGTCAAGTGTTTGGGAAGCAGAAGGTCCCTGAGGACTTTTCTCATGGCAACTTTAAAAGGTGTAAAACTGGTGCTGCTGTGAACCGAATTATTGTAAGCCACCTCTGCGAAAGGGAGGAGGTCGTTTGCTGATAATCCACATAGCATCTGAGATCCGGCTCCACCATTGAGTTTGCTTTTTCAGCCGCCCGATTCGTAGACGGGTGAAAAGCCGACTACAGTCCTTGTGACGAGCCAATCAACTTGAGGAAACCCCTCTAGAACATGGCCATAAACTGCACCCCTTGGTCTGAGATTATCCGCTTTGGCGTGCTGTGCAGCCTGTAAATATGCTTCAGAAACATATTGGTTAGTCTTTGGGCAGACAGGAGTCCTTTGCAGGCAATGAAATGAGCCTTCTTTGAAAATAGATCTATCACAGTCCAAATCACCATATTCCCCCTACTTTCAGGTAACTCCATTATAAAATCCATAGCAATTTCTTCCCATGGCTGGGAAGGGTCCACAATCTGTTGTAATAGTCCAGGGGGTTTTCCCGGAATTCTTTTCATGGTGGCACATATAAGCACAGCTCTTAACGTAGTTCTCTACGTCCTGTTTCAAACCTGGCCACCAAAATTGTTGATGAATCAGATGCAGTGTTTTTAAATATCCAAAGTGTCCAGCTTGTTTCACATCATGACCGTGCTGGAGAGCATTAAGGCGGAGGGTTTCGGGCAAATACAACTTCCCTCCCTATGTAAGCCAAACCATCCCTGCACGTCAAGGAGGTTTGATTTTCTTTGAACCATCGATCATTGAGGAGTTCCTGTTTTAATTTCCTCGCCCCAGGGTCATCAGGGTTTGGGACTTTTGAAGAGGGGGCTCTCCGTGGCATTAGTTGAGAAGCAGCTTGCGGTGTAGATATAATTGCATCATTAACCTCTTCACGCTGACTCTTGTATTGAGGTAATCTGGACAAAGCATCAGCTAAAAAGTCCCCCTCCCCAGTATGTACTTCAGGGTGAAGTTAAATCGGTTAAAGTAGTGGGCCATGGCCCACAGGTTGGGGATCCCTGATCAAGAGAACTGGGAGGCCCCAGAGCTAAATTTCATGTGTTGTTGCAAAGGGTCTGAATACTTATGCCAATGTGATATTTCAGTTTTTTCTTTTTAATAAATTTACAGACATTTCTAAAATTCTGTTTTCATTTTGTCATTGTGGGGTACTGAATGCAAATTAATGACAAGAAAATTAATTTCAACTGTAGAATAAGGTTGCAGCATAATAAAATTGACAACGAAGGGAGTCTGAATACTTTTTGAATGCACTGTATATTTCTTCATTACCCTTTCCTCATTATTTTATTTATCCTCTTATTTAAAAGTTTAATATTTGAAATATATACACACTTGGAGTTTTATTTTTCCCTAATCTGTAACTGTTGCACCTGTCACAGTCAATTCTGGGAAAGAATTAATGGCTTAGTGACTTTTTTCTTAAAAAAGTGTTTGTCATAAAGATGAGGTAGAAGTTTTCTAACATGGCTAGCTCAAGAGATGGATCTTTAAGTACCACTTGAAAAAGATGCTGTGTTGTTTTGTGGGAGGGATATGTGACATCAAGATCTGAATAAATAATAAGCATTTTTATTAGCGAAGCGTTTAGCCAAACTGTCACCGAAGCTTGAAAGAAGAAATTCTGATTCATTCTTCCCTGGATGAGTACAGGTCATCTTGAACAGAGTTGCTGAATCGCAGAAGAAAGGAGCAGTTCTGTATTAATGCTTCATCATTCTTATTAGCATAGAGTAGGCTCATACCTGTGTTTGATCATGGTCATTTCTCATCTTTCCCTCTCACTGCTCTAGGAATCATTTCTGCCATTTCATTTCTCAGAATTTTATGATAAACCATTGACTCCAGAAACTAAAAGAAGCTTTTTAGGAAACATTTAGTCCAGCACTATTATAGCATCCTTATTCTACAGATAAACAAGGCATGTGTCAGCTCTGCCATCTTCTGTTTGGCACCTAGCAGACTGCCATAGATTGTTAGGGGGAGGGGGAGGAGAGCAAATGGGTAATAAATATGTATGAGGTAAATATGGGAAATAGGGAGGGGGGATGACAGTTTGATGGAGGCCAGAAGCACAGGAAACCAGCCTTTGCCAGTCTTCAAGGACATGCAGCTTGGAAAAAGAATGTGAGTTGCTCGAAACACCTATGCAGCTCGTGCTTGGCCGTAGATGAACTGTCAAGAAGGGAGGGCTGGGAAGAGGGGGAAAAGTTTGTAACCTTTTGCACAGGAACATTAGTTCTAGCCTGACTTTGCTGCAACCAGTATCCTTTAGTAAAAGAACCTTGATAGGTTCAACCTTCAACCAAATGGAGTTGAGGGTCTTTCTTTTCTAGGGACCTAACTGGGGCAGGTCTGACATTATGTGGTAGAACTGCCCATGGTATAAATAAAAAAAAGTATCAGAAACTTAAAAAATATAAATGCAAAAATATAACAATGGAAATACATTGTTGTATTTTGATTTGCATTATGGTTCAAGAGATACAAATTAGATATACAAATTATGTACATTAATGGTATTTGTAATATGAGTATTTTTTTTCACAAAGAGGGTTAGGGATGCTATGCTAAATATTTTTAGATCAAAATAATATCATTAGTCTAGAAGCAGCATTCAATTTTAAGAGACTCAGCTACAATCCCAAAAATAAGCCTTAAGGTATTATTGGAAATATTGGTATCTTATCTGTTTGAAGTTGGGACTCTGAGAGATTTTTTTGAGAGAGAGCTGAGAAAGAATATTTAAGGCTCAAAACTTGCTAGTCAAATTGTAAATCAATTTCCATCAAATCAATAATATTATAATTAAATTCTTCATATATCTGTCAAGCATTATGAGGTAATTGTTTCCTTGTCTCCTACATCTTTATTTTTCATCTATATTCTAAAATTTATTTTTGTTTTCTTAAACCAATGTTTTCTTTAAAATTCAATCAGCACTTTATTACATTACATCTCTATTACATTTGCATCCATTATTTATTTTTGCAGCATAGCCATGTGTCCTCAGTCTTATTGTGCCAAGCTGAAGTAAGTTCTTTTAACTTCAGAGTAAGTCTGTCTTAAAGCGCTTGGTTCCCACCATACAAAGTCTGCTCCAATTGCCTTCTAAAAGTTTTATTGTAAATGGAGTGTACCAGCTCTCCTGACTCCTAGGCTTATTCTGCAGTTGTTTTCATATCTCAGAGTTACATGTAGGGTTTTTTTTATAATTCATTAAAATATGACTCCCCAAAAATATGCTTGTGAATTCATGTAACATGTTCAGTATATTCATTAAGTATAACAACAATGTCATATTCTGGCTGAATAAGCCCAACCAAGCAAAACACTAGAGACATGATGAATTCCAGAGTTAACTTTATTAGGCATAAAACAATCCGGCAAGTTTGAAGGAAAGCTAACTCTGAAGAAATGGTGGGAAACAGATAATTAAAATAGTAAAACTCTCCCCCCTCTCTCTGACAGTTCAGGTCACATTGTCCAATACATCTTCTACTAATTGTTATAAGAAGAAACTTTAGTTCGCCAAAACAACTCTTCAGCTCTCACGGTGATGAGAAGCACCTGTGATTTTCTATTCTTTTCTTCTTTTTCCCAGTGATTTTTACTTCCCTCAAAGTCCTATGCCTCCTTATATTCTGTCTGTTTTCTCAGAAGTATCAGTGTCTTTAACAACCTCTTTTGTAATTCCAATATAAAATTTTTCCATGTTACTGTTCACATTTTCATTGACCCTTCTTACAAAATCTTTGATAATTTCAAGAAGTCCTTTTCGTATATTCACTGTAGAGAAATTATCCACATTATTCTTCGTGAATATTTTTGTGTCTTTTTAAATTATTATTTAATGGCCAGTTTTGTGTTTAAAACCATTATTTCAATCTCTTTTTATAGAGTATCATTTTAAAATATACATTCCAGTTTTATTTAATGAAACTTGTTCCTCTTCTGGAATATCTAAGTTTTCTCTAATAGTAGATAACTATAATTAATTCCCAAGTCCATTCACACTAGATGTCACTTGAAGAGGCCACATATGGATTTATTTCCTTCTAGTGCTCTCTAGTGTCTAACATCAAAGTTGTCTTACCAAATACAAACAAGCAATTCCCCATGGAAAGGATTATTTTAATTAAAGTCAAAATCTTAAGTCCATTTGAAACTTTAATCTATTTAAACCATTCTAAACCATTATATACAAATGCTCAAAGTTGGGAACAAACAGGATGAACTAGAAGCAATAGTACATGAAGGCAGGTATGACAGTTGGCATTACAGATACCTGGTGGGACAAAAACCATGACTGGAATGTACTGATGGGTGGATACAAATTGTTCAAAAGAAATAGATCTACAAAAAGAGGAGGAGGAGTTGCACTATATGTAAGAGAACATTACATATCTACAGAAATGCACGTGATCAAAGATAAAATCCCTCCAGAATGTATATGGGTCAATATACATTAAAAGGAAAAAAAGTGACATTGCCATAGGTGTATATTACAGGCCACCTAACCAATCAGAAGAAATAGATGAACTCTTTGCCATCCTGTTAACAAACGTGTGTAGGAAGCATACCACAGTAGTAATGGGAGACTTCAACTATCCAGATATCAATAGGGAGCTGAACTCTGCAGTGAGTGGGAGATCAAACAGATTCTTAACCAACCTAGCCGACAACTTTATCATCCAAAAGGTAGAGGAGTGAACTAGAAGTAAAGCTATACTGGACCTAATCCTTACTAATCGAGAAGAGGTGATAGAGGGAGATAAAGTTGCTGGAACCTTGGGTAAAAGTGACCATGTCATGCTGAAATTCAATATAATGCAAAACAAACAATAGAAAATAATCTAACCAGAGTCTTAAACTTCAAAAGAGCTGATTTTAACAAACTCAGAACCTAGAAAAGATTCCATGGATGAAAATCCTAAAGGGGAATATAACACAAGAAGCATGGGAAACTCTGAAAAATATGATCATAAAAGCCTAGCTAGCACAATACCATTGAGAAAGAAAAACAAGAAATTCAAGAAGAAACCAGCATGGCTGCACAAAGCTCTCTCTGACAAACTGAAAGATAAAAAGTACAAAAAATGGAAAGAGGGACACATAACTAAGGCTGATTATCAGCAGACAGCCAGAGCAAGGAAAGCAAAGGCTCAGAACGAACAAAGACTTGAAACAGAAATCAAGGACAATAAAATATCCTTTCCTCAAGAAAGGAAAAAAAGCAGACCCAGGAAACTACAGACCAATCAGTCTAACATCAATACCTGGGAAGATACTGGAAAAGATAATCAAAAAGACATCTGCAAACAACTAGAAGCAAACAAAGTAATAACCAGTAGCCAGCATGGGTTTGTCAAAAACAGATCGTGCCATCTTATTTCATTCTTTGATAAAGTGACTAAATTAGTAGATCAGCGAAACACTGCGGACATAGTATACTTAGACTTCAGTAAGGCATTTGATAAAGTAGACCACAACCTGCAGCTTAGTAAGCTAGAAAAAGGTGGGATAGACAATAACACCATCAGATAGATCTGTAGCTGTAGAGGATAGAGCAAGAAATAAAGCAAAGGAAATACACTGTAACAAGTTGGATAGCTCCCCTTCCCCCTAGGAGAATGGCAGAACCCGAAAGAGATGAAGACCCAGTATACCCATAGGAAATAAAGGGTTCTGACAGGATTGACAGCACCAGAGGGCAAAACAAGAAACAATGGTTGGAAACTGACCAAAGAGAGAAGCAACCTGGAATTAAGGAGAAACTTCCTAACAGTGAGGACAATTAATCAGTGGAACAGCTTGCCTTCAGAAATTGTGGGCGCTCCATCACTGGAGATTTTTAAGAAGAGACTACACAGTCACTTGTCTGAAATGATATAGGTTCTCCTACTCAAGCAGGGGGCTGGACTAGAAGACCTCCAAGTTCCCTTCCAGCTCTATTCTATTCTAAAAGCAATATTAATATCCTTTTCTTATATTATTAAAAAAATTACAAATCTGTAAACTTGTAGTTAAAACTTTTTTCTTAAAAGGATTGAAGAAAATTTATCTAGCGAATTCAATAATACTTGCTATTGTGAAGGTTCTAAGCTTTTAAGAAGCAATTGAAAAGATTAAATTCAAAATGATTCAGAAGTGAACTTCAGTTGAGCCTGGAGTCCATATAGATTTCTTTAATGGCTATAAGCTTGATGGAAACCACAGTTCCCAGCCAATTAACAAGCCAACTGCAAAAATGTTGGTTCGTGCCATCTGATCACAAAAACAGCTGTCCGGAATACATGTGGGTAATCTTAAAATGTCTCCTTTTTCTGGAGAGATTTCAGCAGTCTGGATCCAGCAGTCGGTTGTCCCTCTATTTAGGATATCAGTTCAATATGGTCACAGGAAGTCTTTCCTTAAAATCACACTTTAAATGATTTCTAAAAACGTAAGACTGTAGGAAATGTCATTAAATATCAAAAGGAAGAATATCCAAGTTTCTTAGCTGAAGTGGAAGTATCAAATAGGCTCTTTCCTAAGGCCTAAGGAGCACACTAGTTATTATAGTCAGGCAAAAGGATACCCTGAGAATTATCATCTTCAGATATTTAAAAAAATATTAATTACTCTTCCCCTGAAGGAGCAGGTTTGAGAATCTTGTTGGAATAGCAGATGGAACCCATGGCCAGGGAAACTCCACTCCAGTTCCATTTGATCTGCCTGTTATGATCATTCCTGGAACAAGAGATGCTGAAGACAGATTCATGACATCTTCGTAGCAATATACTGAAATATGCTCTACATGGGTTTGTCCCTGAGGATAACCCGGAAGCTACAGCTGGCACAGAATTTGGCTGTCTTCTTGTAATAATAATAGTAATAATAATAATAATAATAATAATAATAATAATAATAATAATAATAATAATAATAATAATAATAATAATAATAATAATAATAATAATAATAATAATAATAATAATAATAATAATAAAGTTGGATGGGACTTTGGAGGTCATCGAGTCCAACCTCCTGCTCAGGCAGGAAACCCTACACCATTTTGGACAAATGGCTGTCCAGTCTCTTCTTAAAAACTTCCAGTGTTGGAGCATTCATCGCTTCTGGAGGCAGGTTGTTCCACTGGTTAATTGTTCTAACTGTCAGGAAGTTTCTCCTTAGTTCTAGGTTGTTTCTCTCCTTGATTAGTTTCCCTTCGTTGGTTCTTGTCTTGCCTTCAGGCGCTTTGGAGAATAGCTTGACTCCCTCTTCTTTGTGGCAGCCCCTGAGATATTGGAATACTGCTATCATGTCCCCCCTCGTCCTTCTCTTCGTTAAACTAGACATACCCAATTCCAGCAACCGTTCCTTATATGTTTTAGCCTCCAGTCCCCTAATCATCTTTGTTGCTCTTCTCTGTACTCTTTCTAGAGTCTCAACATCTTTTTTACATCGTGGTGACCAAAACTGGATGCAGTATTCCAAATGTGGCCTTACCAAGGCATTGTAAAGTGGTATTAATACTTCACGTGATCTTGATTCTATCCCTCTGTTAATGCAGCCCAGCAGTGTGTTGGCTTTTTTGGCAGCTGCAGCACACTGCTGGCTCATATTTAAGTGATTGTCCACTAGGACTCCGAGATCCCTCTCACAGTTACTACTATTGAGCAAGATACCCCCTATACCTGTACATTTAGTTTTTCTTGCCTAAATGTAGAACCTTATTTTTTTCACCATTGAATTTTATTTTGTTAGACAGCGCCCAGTGTTCAAGTCTGTCCAGATCCTCCTGTATCTTAAGCCTGTCTTCTGGAGTGTTGGTTATTCCTGCCAGGTTGGTGTCATTTGCAAATTTGATTAGTTCCCCATCTATCCCCTCATCCAAATAGTTGATGAAGATGTTGAAGAGCACTGGGCCCAGAACAGAGCCCTGGGGCACCCCACTACACACTTCCATCCATGTAGATGCGGTTCCATTGAGGACCACACGCTGAGTACGGCTGGTCAGCCAGCTACGAATCCATCTGGTGGTGATGCTGTCTAACCCACATTTTTCTATCTTATCGAGTAGTAGGTTGTGATGTTAAACAGTTCAGCTGAATACTATGTTTGTAATGGGCCATGAGAATGTTCTGTGAAACAAGAAGAGGAGCTGCAGCCTAGACAACAATTGGACAAAAGGTATCTTTGCTCACAGCTAGCATGGAGGTAAAGAAAGCATCTCAGAAGAGACTCTCTCTAATTCTCTGGAAAGTAAAGGCCAGGGCAGGAGAAGTGCTTTCAGACTTGCAAGATTCTGATATTGTAATTTATAATTACATGGTTTGATTTCTTGTCTGAGCTACCTAAAAGGGCTGATAATATTGCAGGAGCTTAGTTGTTGACAATAAATCTTTATTGTTATCTATAAATCTTTTATACCTCATTGTCTCTGGGATCCCTGTTCCTGGTAAAATCTGCCCACTCAATATATGCTGGTTGGGAGGGATGTTGAGGATATTTGTCACCCCAAGAGATCCTGGAACAAAAGTCTACTTTCTTCTTTTCCTTACCTGGAGCAGCTTATTCCTCAGGATAAGGATGACCCTCACACTGTTGATATTCGGAAAAACTGTAAAAGTGGTGTTGTTATACATAGCCTTCAGTCAATTAAGCAGATAATCAAGATAATTTTTAGTCATGAACTTACAGTATTGGTTTTATGATATTGTGTTTTATGATTTTGAATGTTTTGAGGAGGTATTGTAGCATATACATTACTTATGAACTTGAAGTAGCAATTACAAGTACTTGAAGTAGCAGTTATGAAAAGCAGTTCTGGTGGAATGAAGTCCATTGGGATATTTTATGTATTTATTATTAGATTTATATCTTTCTTTTGTACTGTTCCCACCTCTTATTTTCCCCACAATAACAATACATGTGAGGTAAGGTGAGCTAGGGAGAGAGACTAGCCCAAAGTCACCTATCCAGCTTTCATGCCAAAGGGAGACCACAGTCTCTTAGTTACTAATCCAGCACTTCCACCACTACCCCAGACTAGCTCTCGTGTCATGGAAAATTGGGAGCAAATGAATAACCCAGCTTGCTAGAACAAAGAACAATAATGAGCAAAAACAAAGTAGTGTGAATTTGTTTAATAGCCTGAGTGAACAAAACATTCTTTCAGTGCTGCTGAAATTCTGACAGATAAGACAGCAAGTTCTAAATGTGTCAATTCATAGCTATTCACTTGCAAAATGTGCCATTGTCCTGAGAAACCTTGATGGTAAGCACAAACATCCCAGTGAGATCAACAGAAATGTTGTGCTCTGTAGCCAGAATTCAGACATAGTTTGTAAAATTCTAAGTGGTTTTAGGAGAAGACGTAGAGAAATACTGAATTAAAGTATAGAAATATTCCTTTTCCAGTACAAAGAACTTTTGGATAAATGTTTTATTTCATATTTCAAATGGAATGTGATTAATATTTTAGATAGATCTATTTAGATCTGCCTTAAATATTAATCATGTTCTCTATAAACATCTTTATGCAGGGAAAGACTTAAAACTATTATTACAATTTAAAATGAATCTGCATTCCTTTTCTCACTATATGTGTATATGCTGTGGCTGGCAATGACATCTACTTTTGATATACATTTTGTATATATTGTTTAGGGTTCTGAAACTTTTTCAAACACCAAGTATCTATGAAATAAACATACATATATAAGTCATTGCTTCCATAGAAAAGAGGCCTGCCATGTCCCCCTTAATTTTTTTCAGTTCACAATTTTATTCCATAGGGATTAGACAGGTAAATCCTCTTACAGCTATCTAGCCTTACTTGCCCAGTACGGGTGGATTCCCATAAGAAAGAAAGAAAGAAA
>NW_015387804.1:379073-408244 GCF_001527695.2 Protobothrops mucrosquamatus | reverse complement strand
AGAAAGAAAGAAAGAAAGAAAGAAAGAAAGAAAGAAAGAAAGATCTACACTGATAGAGGTTCAATGTCATCCATTGCTTCAACTGCTTTGGTGAATTGTTTCTTCTTCCTCCCCAATATTCTTCTATCTTTATATTATGTGGTTCAGTATAATTTATTTTGTTAATCTAAGTGCCATTTAAATTAGGATTCCTAGAATATTCTGGCATATTTGATAATCTGAAATATCCTTGAACGTTTAAATTGTACTCATATCTGTACAATTTCTAAAAGTTTAGTGATTTCCTCATTATTCTGAGACCAAGGTTTCATCATGGATGGAGATGGCATAATGAGTAACAGATTTATGGAGTCAATGACAAATACTTATTTAAATCATTCTGTATAGGAATATATATATATAGCCATATAGCAAATCATTTGTAATTGGTATAATATTATATTAGCATATTCAAGAGATTTACACAGTACTAATCTTGCAGAGATAGAAGTGTAGTTGATGTAGAATGCTTTCAGAAATGCTACAGAGGCATTCTGCGCTAGATCAATCAGCCTTCTGTTAACTTACTAGTTTTTTAAAAACCTATCTAAGTTAGTAAATATCACTATCTTGTGGTAAAGAATTCCAGAGATAAATTATGCACCACGTGAATAAATGTTTTATTTTGTCTATTCTCTTTCCAATCAGCTTAGTTTCTGATTTATCCAGACAGTTATATTCTTTTTAATGTTTTCTTGTTTTAAGTGTAAGACTTCAGATGACTTCCAAATCTAACAAACAAATATAATTATTGTTAGTTGCTCCAAGTCTGAACCTGAGATGGCTTTACAGCACTCTCTGACTAGTTTACAATGTCAGCATATTGCCCCCAACAATCTGGGTCCTCATTTTACCAACCTCGCAGGATGGAAGGCTGACTCAATCTTGAATCCTGTCATAATTGAACTCCAGGCTGTGAGCAGTTTGCCTGCAATACTGCATTTTAACCACTATGTCACAATATTAAATTAAACTATAAATCATATCTTAATATTAAAGCTAAATTGAGAGTTGGACAACAATTGACTTCATTGTGTCATTTTTTTTCTATTACTGTTTTGATCTAATAATGATCAAAGGTTATGGCTAAGAATTATGTGTTAGATATTGGCTGCTAAATGTTATTTAACGAACTGTGTTTAAATTAACTATTATGTATTGCAAACAATAAACACATTCTCTGGCATGATGAGTGGAGAATCCACTGGTGGGTTATCTCAGCCTTCTTGCTCAGATGAGACTTAAGTCAGAAAATTGCGACACCTCCCGCTGGGCTGGACTGTACCCAGTTTTTGGCTTAGTCTTCGCTCAGCAAGAAGCATTAATTTAGGCTCCTCTGATTTAGACTCAAGCTGAGAACCTGTGGAATTTCCACTCATCAATTTGAATTGGCTTTCCAAAATTTAAAAAAAGAACTTAATTAATTTACCTATACCAATTGGCTGATCCAAATTCATTTGACTACTGTTGGGGGCCATTAGCATTTTCGGCTCCACTGAGCCTTCCGAACTACAGCTGAGAGCCGTTTGCATTTTTGGCTCCATTGGGCCTCCCGATCGGCTGGGAGAGCTCTCCCGGCGGTGCGGGGTGTTCGCCTCAGTTGTGTGACCCCCCACGGTGATCTCGGAGGCCGGACAGCCTCGCCGGAGCGTTTCGATGCCGTGAGGCTCCTTTCAACTTCCTGAAGCCCCGGATCATCGCAGAGGCTGCGCAGCTCAGCAGATCATTGTTCTCCGTACAGAAGGAGAGAGGCGAAGCGGTCAGCTAGCTTCCCCAGGGGGCCGTCAGGATACTTCTCCTCAGGGCTGGAAAAGCCCTGTTGGCCTCAGATGGCCGTTATTTTGGCACAACCATTTTGGGATACGCGGAGAACCCTTCAGTCCCAAATTGCCTCAGGGGGTTTCTATAAAGGATCAGGCTCTCTGTCCATCCTGCTATAACAGGATTGGGAAACACTCCAACGCCCTGGGAGCATTCCTCGTGAGGTGGGCTTTACCACTTAATTAGGTTACCCAAGGGGTGATAGTCTGTGGCACGGCCGCCATTTTGAGAGCAAATCTCCTCGACCCTACTATATTACTGCCTGTCAGGCCTTGGGCCGTTTTCCTTAATATACCAGCAGGCTTCTATGGCACATCCCTGAGTCTCAGTGACCCAGTCCTCTAGGCACTAATATCAGTCCATCCACTCACAGGGAGAATTTTATTAGCTACCACCTGTCCCTTTTAGTGTGGCACTGTGCCAGCAGGGCCTAACAGATAGTTTTAGACATCTATCTGGCTATCAGCCATTGTTGTTGCTCAGAGCCCGGGATTTCCCTCTCTGACAACCAGAATTGTGATCCACCCCCTCCCCGGATATCTCCTGGCCAGAATATTTCGGTGGCAATGGCAGACAGTGCGACTCCTCAGCCATCGCAGGGCTCTTCTGTTTCCCCCACAAAGAAAAAGCGAAGATCCTCCAAACTGGAGGTGGCGGGGAAGCTGAAAGCCAAGGCAAAGGCCATGTCCACCAAGAAGCCCTCTAAAGCTGCTGAGAGAGAGGCCTCGAGGAGACATCAGGCGCTGGAGAAGGAGTTCTCTAGAGCTCAGAGTCTCACCTCCAGTGGAGCAGAATTGGACTCCCCCATTCCACTGGACCGCTCCCCATTTGAGCCTCAATATGCACCACTGAGCACTGCTCCTAGGGCATGGTCTCCTCAGGGGGAAACTGAACAGGTGGGTCTCCCTCTCCCCTCACTTGCAAGCACTTGGGGAGTTTCCCCCTCCCACACATCTCAACAAGGCCCGGAAGCCACATATACGCCTATGGCAGCTGGCATTCGCCCGACAGAGCAACAGGGGGTGTGGCCGGACTAACCTCAGGCCTTTATGGCTCAAGCCTTTGCGCAGTACATGACTTCCTCCATGGGTCAACAGCCTCCTCAGATGCCTGTGCCTCCCTCGGCATCTCTAACTCATACAGGCCCCGCCGTGTTTCCCAGCTCGGGTTATTCGGACAGATCCTCTCAGGTAGGAGAGGATGATTCCGTGGACTACGAGACTTCTGACATGCCCATGTCAGAGGATGAAGAAGCAGCTCCTGACCTGTCCCCAGTTTCCGGCCTCTTCAACCCTTCTCTGTTCAGGTCGCTGCTCCTGAAGGTGTGCACTTCAGCCAACATCGCTCCTGAACAGGAGCCCAAGCTGGTTGCTACCACCACCCTCTGTTCTCAGAGCCGGTGGTCGAGGAGAAGCAGATTCCCTGTCCGCTTTCTTCCACAACACAGTGGAAATGCAATGGTCTTCCCTAGGCACTCTTCCCACTCCCAGCGGGACAGAAAAAAAACTATTTAACGTCTCTTCCTTCTTCTCCTCCCTCCTCTTTATTTTCTTCCTCCATGATACCAGGGGACATGGCCGAGGCCTTGAAAGCAGAGGAAAAGAGGTTTGAATTTTCCCTCCGTAGGGCTCATCAAGCCTCGGCGTGGTCAGTAAGGGTGGCGACATCATCCTCTTTCTTCGCCAGGTCTTCCATCATCTGGCTTCGTGAGCTCCAGGCGCTGATTCCCCCAGACCAGGTGCGAGCACACCAGACATTAGGCAAATTGGTTGCAGCATCTGAGTACGTAGCGGACACCTTGCTCCACTCTGCCAGGTACTCTGCTAGATCCATTGCTGCCACCGTCTTGACCCGCAGGCTTCTCTGGCTAAAACAATGGCGGGCCGATCTGAAGTCTAAGTGGCACCTAGCAACTGCCCCTTATACTGGTACCCACCTCTTTGGCCCTGTTCTCGAGTCATACCTGATCGAGGGAAAGGACAAACATAAGGTGCTTGCACACCCCTCTAGGAGGGTGGACAGAAGACCCCAACAAAATTTCCGGAGGCAGTCCTTTTGTGCCGGACCATCCTGGGATTGGTCGCGTAACACTCGATCCTTTCCCCCCCAGGCAGGATCGACAGCAGGAACACCAAAAACCCAGAGCCAGGGCCCAGTACCAGTCTAAGCAGCCCTTTTGGGGCTCAGGAGGCCATCCGTATAGATGAAACAAATGACTCCAGGGAGACCTCTCCCATAGGTGGTCGGCTATCCCTATTCGCCGACACTTGGGAGGCCACCACCACGGACTCATGGGTGCTAGACACCATCTGACATGGCCTTGCCCTGGAGTTCTTAACCATACCTCTAGGACGCTTCCTCGCTTGCCCCAACACGAGGAACGCCACCAAGACAAGGCTCATGTCCATGGTCATCTCCCATCTACTACAGATAGAGGCCATAGAACCAGTGCCCACGGAACAGAAGGGACAGGGGATTTACTCCATTCTGTTCGTGGTACCAAAGGCCTCGGGGGGCTGGAGGGCGATATTGGACTTGAAAGGACTAAATTACCACTTGATCTACAAACGGTTCAAGATGCAGACTCTCAAGTCTATCCTGGCCAGCATCAGGAGGGGGGATTTCCTGTCCTCCATAGACCTAATGGAAGCTTACCTACACATTCCGATCCTTCCTGAGCACCGCAAATTCCTCCGGTTTTGTTATGCGCACTAGCATTTTCAGTACAAAGCGCTCACGTTTGGCCTTTCCTCACCCCCACGGGTGTTCACGAAGATATTAGCGGTATTAGCCGCCCATCTGAGAATGATCCCAGTGCGCGTTCAATGCTATCTGGACGATATCCTTATCTAGTCCCACTCCTTCCGTTCGGCCCAGTCGGACCTGGCACTCACCATCAGGACTCTTCAGGTTCACGGATTCTCCATGAACTTCCAAAAGAGCCACATGGTTCCTTCAAATCGCCTCCTCCACCTGGGGGCAGTCATAGACTCGAACCTTTGCGAGTTCTTCCTTTCCCAGGAACGCTGGGACAGCATCAGGACCCTCATACACCAGGTTCAGAGGGAGAGGGTAGTTTCTCTAGTCCAGCTGTCACAGTTGCTGGGGAAGATGGTCTCCTGTATGGGGATCGTTCCATGGGCCAGGTTGCATTCCAGAGAGCTTCAGTTGTTCCTTCTCCCCTTTCAGAAGCTGAACATGAGCTCTTCCAACAGGAGAGTAAGGGTCCCATGCCAGACACTGTCGTCCCTCCTGTGGTGGACCTCCCCAGCAGTGGTCAAGGGATCCCTCTTCAAGGAGCCTGCCAGGCTCACCTTGACCACAGATGCCAGCTTATTTGGCTGGGGGGCTCACCTCCAGTCATAATTGGCCCAGGGTCAATGGTCCCATTCGGACATGAGCCACAGTATAAACTGGCTAGAAATCAGGGCCATTCATCTGGCCCTATGCCACTTCTCCACCATGGTGGCGGGACATGTGCTAGTATTAACAGACAATGTGGCGGCAAAGGCGCACGTAAACAGGCAGGGAGGGACCCGATCCAAGTCCCTTATGCTCGAAGCCCACAGTTTGAACTCTTGGTCAGAGACCAATCTCGGCTCGCTCAAGGCAGAGCATATATTGGGGGAGGCGAATCAACAAGCGGACTCCCTGAGCAGGTCTACGGTGGACCACTCAGAGTGGCGCCTGGACCTAGCTCTGTTCAGGGAGATCTCGGACAGATTCGGTCAGCCCCAGTTGGACCTGTTTGCCTCCCCGACCAACTCTCAACTGCCCAGGTACTTCACCAGGTTCCCATCCCCAGGGGCAGAGGGAACAGATGCTCTCCGCAGCGAGTGGCCCAGTGTTGTGGCTCCGTCTTGTGAGCCCCTCTTATCGGAGGAAGAAGGCTCCGAACATGAAGGAGAGGAGATGGCTAGGCCTCCCTCTCCAGGACCCTCCTCTTTGCCAATGCCTCCGGTGTCTTCCGACAGAGAAGAGATTGACCAGGAGCCAGGTAGTTCAGAGATTGGCCAGGAGCCCGGTGTTTCTCAGATTGGCCAGGAGCCAGGTGTGTCAGATAATGAGGAAGAAAAGTTGTGGCTGGATCCACGCCAGCGTAGGAGCGATAAGTGTGCACAGCAGAAAAAGAGACGTGCCAGAGATTAAGCTGAGTCACTGGACCACACCTCACAGGCTATAAAAGGGTGGTGGTGGCCATTTGGACCTCTGTGACGGACAAAAGCTGAATCTCTGGCAAAGTAGCATGCTGTGGTTTTAAACTGTGTGTATTGTTTTTGTTTCTGGGTGTTTGGAGATAAAAGGTCTTGGCAGGCAGCTACGGAGCTGCTGCCAAGTTTCTTATCTGTGAAGTGGTGTCTGGAGAAGTCTTTAAACCCTCGGCTGGCTGTTTGGGTGTGTGGGTCGGAACGGGGACAGAACACCCAGGGAGTTGCTGTATGCCTTCCCTCCCCTCCCCCTGATTCCGGCGACCATCTGCAAGATGCTTCAGGAGCAGGCGGAGATCATCTTGGTTGTTCCACATTGGCCGAGACGCCCGTGGTTTGCCGACCGCGTGGAACTTTCCATCTCACTGCCATGGAGGATTCCTCCAGAACGCATCTCCCTCAGCCAAGGGGCCCTTCAACACCCAGATCCCCAGTGGCTCCAGTTGGCCGCCTGGCACTTGAGCGGAGAAATTTAACCAGACAATCCTATTTGTCAAGGGTGATCTCTATGGTCCAAGCTTCCAGGCGCCCCTCTACTAATAGGATCTATGATGTGACATGGAGGAACTTCTGCCTGTGGTGCACTAAGCACCACCTCCAGCCTATGTCTGTGACCATTCCAAATATTCTAGACTATTTGCTGGAGGGTATGGATAGAGGGTTAACACCTAGCACTATCCACAGGCAGGTAGTGGCCTTATCCACGGTGCTTACTTGTGACAATCTGATCCCTTTACCCCAGCACCCAGTGGTAAGCGCCTTCCTCAAGGGGGCGACTAACGCCAGGCCTCCGTCAATACGTCGATACCCCTCTTGGGACCTGTCACGGGTTCTACAGGCTCTAGGTTCACCACCATTTGAACCCATCAGGTCTTGCTCCTTAAGACTCCTTTCACTGAAAGTTGCATTCCTGATTGCAGTCACGTCAGCCAGACGTATTTCGGAGTTGGCTGCCCTTTCAGTTAGGAGCGACCTGTGCATCTTCCATGAGGACAGGGTGGTCCTTTGTTTAGATCCATCCTTCATTCCAAAGATAAACATCTGGTTTCATAGGACCAAAGAGGTGGTACCTTCCAATTTTTGTCCCAATCCCTCCCATAGACTGGAACGGCAATGGCACAAACTGGATGTGCGCAGGGCCCTGCGTTATTATATAAAACAGACTTCTGCCTTCCGCAAGTCTGAGGCTCTGTTCGTATCCTTCCAGCCCTCTTCCATGGGTCAGAAGGTCTCTTCTTCGACTGTTGGGAGGTGGATTAGAGCATGTATCGCCCATGCTTATCTGTCTCAATCCCTACCGGTTCCTGGACACATCACTGCCCACTCCACTCGCAGTGCAGCTACATCAGCAGCCTGGTCTACACAGGCATCCATTGAAGAAATCTGCAGGGCGGCAACTTGGTCCTCCCTTCCTCCTTCATCAGGCACTATAGGTTGGACAAGTTCGCCTCTTTGGATGCTTCGTTTGGCCAGAGGGTGTTGCAGCAAGTGATTTCTTCTAGCGGGACACAAGCCCAGACTAGTCCCCCCCCCATAGGGACATGAGCGGCTTTGGTATGTCCCACCAGTGGATTCTCCACTCATCATGCTGGAGAAGGGGCGTTGTCTTACCGGAATGCCTTTTCTCAGCATGATGATGGAGAATCCACACCCACCCTTTTAAGGGCCATCTGGTCCTGTGTCGGGTAGGAGGAGCCAACACTTCAGACTTCGTCGGTTGCTTCGCCTTGGTCGAAAACTGGGTACAGTCCAGCCCAATGGGAGGCGTGGCAATTTTCTGACTTAGTCTCATCTGAGCAAGAAAGCTGAGATAACCCACCACTGGATTCTCCATCATCATGCTGAGAAAGGGCGTCTCTGTGTGAAAATCAATATTTTGACACTTGAAAATTCTGTAATAGATGTATCATTGTAAGATACTTCACGTGTCATACTGTTTTAGCTGAAGAAAACAATTGATGTTAAGTAAATTCATCTTATAAGAAGAATATGCTTTTTTAAAATGTATCAAGAACCCCAAAAGCTTAACTGATATTCAGTAGACTGTGGAATGAATATCTTTTTGTAAACAATTAATAAAATAATACTGAAAGATAGACCTCTTTAATTATTTACACACTAAAAGTATTTTTTCTGAATACTGCATTACTGTTTTACATGCAGTTTAATATTTTACATTGTGTATCCTATTAATTTGGATTGGAATGGGCTCTTCTGCTAACCACAGAAGAGAGTATTCATACAACTTTTTCATTATGCAGTACTCCATATGCTTTGTGTTTTTTTATTGGCAAGAGACTAGTGAGTTTCAGTTTAACAGTATCTAAAGTGTTTTGTTTTGGATAAAACTGCCATTACTGGAAACAAAATATAAAACTAAGTTTTATCTGTTGAGAGAGAAGAGACTTAGAAGAAGACAAAACCCCACAACATTTTAAAATAGTAATTGGCTGTTATATGAATGTGGACATTCAGGATTACCATTAAGAACTACCATCTTCTAAACAATCAGCATCCTATCTCCTCTGTCCTGACGACCACTATCCCAGAACCTTTGTGTTGCTTACACATATTGATGATGATGATTTGGGAACAACAACAAAAAACCCAGGGTGATGTAGCTGACAATGGGGCCACTTCGTGCAATATGGGGAAAGGCTAAGTCTTTTCACAGCTTCTTTGTTTTCCACACAAAGCCTCTATGCACCAGATTTGAGGTGCTGAAAAACAAAAGTGGAACAACAGAAAAACAGCTATAGGACTAGCTCCTTTTTATGGCTATTCCTGCATCACACTTTTTTTCTTAGATTACTGGCAACTGAACCATACATTAGTAATTTTTCCAAGTTAGGACAAAATATTGGAGTGCAGTTAAGACAATTTATAATCATACCGATTGGCATAATTACAGATTGGAGTTATAATGCTTTTTCTTAACCATAAAACTTGATTCACAATCTGTTTGGATGACACAGAACATACAATTACAATTTGGCATAGTGCATTATATAACTATGTACAGTAGGTTTATCTTTTGTAGGCTTAACTTACCTACTCATTTTGTATTTATCTCTATTATTTTATTTATTAAACATTCTTAACATTTCTAAATTAAAGTGAATTGTTAGCAAGTTCACTGTTAAAAATATAAGGCCAATAGTCTATGCTTAATGTTTTATGTATTCTGTTCTTGGGCAATTGACAAAGACACATGATGAACAAGTAATCTCTTTATTGATCTTCTCCTTACAACCAAGCAAACAGCAAAAGGCACACAGGCCTTTTATAGAGTCTTGAACCTGGACAGTGTCAGCCAATAGGAAGCTGGCTGTTTTCGCGCCTTGCGCATGCGCACAAGGCTGGCAACAGCCAGTCTGGTCCCGGGCAGCTTTTGGTCTGCCCAGGACCATTTGCAACATTTCTGAGCCTGCTGAAGCATAGCAGGCTCAGGACACAACACCCCTCCCCCCTAGATAAAACAATATACCTTATGATGTAACAGCACAGGTACATGTGTTCAAGGGACTGGGGGTTAGTGGACATCACAATAGTCTGCACACAGGCAGAACACTCTTACATTAATACTTCTTATAAAAGAAATACAACAAATAATAATTTGAAGGTAACACTCCTCCACTGAGTGCTTACTCTACATCTTGTTTAAGGACCAGTAAGGTTCCCTTAGAATTGACAGAAACCTCACATAATCCTCAAAATGTTTAGGTGGGTCCTTAGCCCGCTGTGTCCTTCTGATGGCCGGTGAGTGTGCCTGGCCTGCCAGCTCGCCTACCAGGCTAGGCAGACCAGGACTTTGATGCCCCAAAGACCCAGGTGACCCACCCAGCTGCTGACTGGCTGGACCCTCTAAGTCCAAGCCAGAGTTCCTTGGAGGGGTGGAAGTCCCCAAGTCCACAATGGACTCCTCTTGGGAACACTGTCCCTCGAGCCCAAGGCCAGCAGCTGGAGTGGCCTGAGTGGTGGAAGTGCCCCAGTACTCCATAGCCCCCGTGTACGTGCCGGAGGTGCCAGAGTCAGGAGCCGCCTCCATGGCAAACCCCCTTCCTGGAGACTTCCTTTTTGGAGCAATAACTGAACTGTATGAGTGCCCCTGGTGAAATTCCCTATCTAGGGCTGTGTTTGAATTGTGTGGATACCCCCGGTGCGACTCCCTGTCTGGAGCACTATCTGAAGTACGGGATGACCACCATTCTGGGGAATTCCTGTTCTGAGCACTTGCGGAACCCTGAGATGACCCCCTAACAGCCTCAGCAGCAGCAGTCTCATCAGCTTGTGAGACACTACTAGAATCGGGAAACTGTGAACCAGAATGCATATTATGGTCCTTCTCCCCCCCCCCAGAACAGAGCCAGGAGCAGAAGTGTTGCTGTGAAGCCTCCAGCGCAGTTGGTCGATATGTCTGCGGATGACACGTCCATCATCCAAGGCCACTTCGTATGACAGCGGTCCAGATACTTTGCATACCACTGCTGTGACCCAGAGATGTCCATGCCCATAGTTCCTAGCCCAAACCAGATCGCCCACCTGAAGTCTCCTAGGTGCCCGTGGCTGTGACACCTGTGAAGCCACCCGGTCTGGGTGCAACCTGTCCAGTTTGGTGATGAGTCGGCAACCCCAGCGGAGTTCTGCTGGGCTCTTTCCTGTGGCTGTGCAAGGTGTGATGCGGTGTGCAAGAAGGAAATCTGGTAACCTGGGATGCCAGTTACCATAAGTCAGTTTCTTGAGAGCATCTTTGGTAGTATGCACCTGAAGAAAAGCCTGGAACTCAAAAGAGGTAAATTGGGGGCCATTATCTGAAACCTGGACATTATGAGGCGAAAATTCCTCTTAGCACCTGGATGGTTCTGGCAGTAGTGGTGGAGGAAATAGGAACAACCTCTAGCCATGGCTGTCAATGAGGAGAAGGAAAAATTGCCCCTGAAAGGGCCCAGCATAATCTATATGGACCCTTGACCACGGGGTTTGTGTTTCCTCCCACCTATGTACTGGGGCCTGAGGCATTTCAGGCCGTGACTGTTGGCACACTTGGCACCCATGCACTTGGGCCTCAATGTCTTTATCGAGCCCAGGCCACCAGAGATGACTGCGTGCAAGTGCTTTCATCCTTACTATTCCTGGATTTCCCTCATGCAGAGAGAGCAAGACTCTAGACCTCAATGAGGCTGGGATGACTACCCTACTACCCCATAACAGGCACCCCTTGAAAGTGGACAGTTCGTGCTTCCTTTGCCAGAAGCTTTGAAACTCCTTATCGGGAAACGTGTCAGGCCATCCTGACAACACCCATGTCAGCACGGGTGTGAGCGTGTGATCAGTGGCAGTTTCTGCAGCCACGTCCCTAGCATTGAGGGGAGATTCAGGCAACTCCTGAATGGAAAGAATATTGATAGCAGGAGCAGGATCTGCCTCTATCTGTTTAAGAGGTAACCTGCTGAGGCCATCTGCATGGCCCATTTCTTTTCCAGGTTTGTGAATTAAAGTGTAGTCATATGATGACAGGAAAATGGACCATCTCAGCATACGTGGAGAAATAATGTGTGGTGTCTGTTTGTTAGTAGTAAACAACCCCAGCAGAGGCTTATGGTCTGTGTAGACCGTGAAGTGGTGGCCATATAAAAAATCGTGGAATTTCTTTACGCCAGCCACTATGGCCAAGGCTTCTCTGTCAATCTGAGCGTAATTCCGCTCTGCAGATGACAGAGTCCTAGAGTAGTAGGCCACAGGGACTTGTGTCCCATCAGCCTTCAAATGGCTAAGTACTGCTCCCACCCCATAAGGAGATGCATTGCATGCGATGCACACAGGCAGTTGCTCATTAAAATGCGCTAATACAGCATTTGAAGAGAGCAAGGCCTTAACCTCATTGAAACTTTAGTCCACTGCCATGGAGCTTGTTTATCTAAGAGCCAGTGTAACAGCTCTACCACTGCAGCCTTATGTGGGAGAAATGTGTGATAGAAATTTAGGAGCCCCAAGAAAGCTTGCAGCTCACTTTTGGACTTGGGGCTTGGGGCCTGCTGAATTGCTTGAAGTTTTGACTCAGCCGGATGAATACCCTGAGCATCAATTCTGAAGCCTAAGAAGTCAGTGGAAGTGACTCCTATTTCGCATTTGTCTTGCTTCAATTTAAGGCCTGCTTGGCGAAAACGAAGCAAGACAGCCCTTAATCTTTCTGCTAGATTTTGAGATGACTCCCCAGCAATGAGGACGTCATCGAAGTAGGGACAGACCCCAGGAATACCACGAAGTGTGCATTCCATGACACTTTGAAATATGCCAGGGGCCACATTAACCCCAAACTGCAGTCTTTTAACCTTAAAAGCCCCCCTGTGTGTTACAATCATTTGGGCCTCTGCAGTCGCCTCATCAACAGGTAGCTGTTGATAGGCCTGTGCCAAATCGAGTTTTGCAAAAAGGCATCCCCCCTTGAGGGAGGCCAGAATGTGGCTTACCACAGGCACGGGTTATGCGTGCTGTTGCAACGCTTTATTCAGTGTGCACTTATAGTTTGCGCATATGCGGACTTCTCCATTAGCCTTTAAAGGCATTACAATGGGGGTTTCCCGTGGACTAGAGTCCACAGGTTCTAAGATGCCCTGCTGGAGGAGCTTGTCCAGCTCTGCATCTGTCTTGCTTTTGAGGGCAAAAGGCACCCTTCTAGGCTTGATCCTGATGGGCGTGATAGTTGGGTCTAAACGTAATGCAATGGGAGGCCCCTTGTAGGATCCAAGCTCTGAGCTAAACACAATCAGCAAACTCCTTGCAGACTTCTGCAAGGCCCAACGTTTGCAAGCTGTGAAGCCCAGTCACTTGGATTCCAAGGGCCTTGAACCAATCGAGTCCAATAAGACTCATGTGTTCACCCCCAACTACCACCACATCTAGGAAGCCCTCAAAATCCTTACACTGCACTTTGAGTGTAGCTTCCCCTTTCACACTGACTTTGGAATTCTGGAAGTCAGTGAGGATTAAATTTGATGGCCTGAGTTTGACTCGAAGGCCACTACTGCTGCAAATCCTTTTGAAGGCGTCAAGTGAAATGATTGATAGAGCGGACCCTGTGTCCAACTTCATCGATAAGGGAACCCCTTGCAACTCCACATCAATGCGAAGTTTTTTCTTAAGGGGCTTGTGTGTCCCTGTCCTCAGAATACTCCTGCGCAATGCGCAGAAACCCACCTGTGTTGGCTGGGGACCCTGGTACCTTTCTGAAGCAATTCTTCCTGAGGTTGGACCTTCTGGCGACCCAAACAGATGGAGGCAATGTGGCCTTGCCTGCCACATGCCCGGCAAATGGTGAAGCGGAATCTGCAGTCAGCTCGCTTGTGGCATCCTCTGCACCCAAAGCACTGAGGAGATGCTGGGGCCTTGTCTGGATGCCCCTTCAGCCTTCTTTCTGCTGGCTGGTGAAGTCTGTCCACCTCCTCTTCAGGATCCGCTTCTGAATCTTCTCGAGCGTCCTCTTGATGGACGGTCACGGTGGCTGGAGGGTTCCTGGTGAGCCGCAAAGCCTTCACAGCGCCGCCTGCTGCTTCCTCAGCTGCAACCTCTTAAGGCATCTTGAAACGATACTTCTTTCGCGAAGATCTTCTGTTGCAGTTCTCTACTTCATAGGCCACACACGAAACGATCTTGCAGCCTCTCTTCCAGGTCCTTGAACTCACAAGGCCTGGCCGCTTGTCTTAAGGCAGCGATGAAGTCCGCAGCAGATTCACCCAGCCTCTGGTCTCTCTGCTCGAACGCGTGCCTCCAAGCGATGACAGACAATTTAGGCTGGAAATGTTCCTTCAGCATCTTCTTCAAGTCAGCATACGTTATTGACTCCAGAAGTGCAGGGGCCACCAGATTTTCAGCAATGTCAAATGCTTCCTGGCCACAGGCGCACAGAAAAGTTGCTGCTTTCAGGCCGCCTTCCCTGATTTGATTCACTCTAAAGTAGTTCTCCACCCTTGCTATGTACGAATTCCATCTCTCTGGGTGAGAGACATCAAAGTCCGTCAAACGGCCAATTTTCGACATCATAAACCTTTACGGCCTTTGCTAATTGCCTCCCTGCAAACTAGTATTTGGGGAAAGGGTCCTTTTGCCGAGCTCACATCCAGCGATGCTGTACTGGCAGGCTGAGTCGCGAATGCAGGACGCCGTCTTCCCAGTCTTCAGGACCTTCTTGGTGAGTCCTATTTGTTTCTTTTGCTTGCAGGGATCCCACCTTCATCGCCAGTTTTATGTATTCCGTTCTTAGGCAATTGACGAAGACACATGATGAGCAAATAATCTCTTTATTGATCTCCTTACAACCAAGCAAACAGCAAAAGGCATGCAGGCCTTTTATAGAGTCCTGAACTCGGACAGTGTCAGCCAATAGGAAGCTGGCTGTTTTCGCGCCTTACACATGTGCACAAGGCTGACGACAGCCAGTCTGGTCCTGGGCAGCTTTTGGTCTGCCCGGGACCATTTGCAACATTTCTGAGCCTGCTGAATGCTTCAGCAGGCTCAGGACACAACATAATGAATGAATGTTTTAAGGAATTATGCATTTGACTGAAGCTCCAGATCCATTACAAGCCATAATGTAATTTCTTTATGCCCAACATAATAATGTGGAAATAAAAATCTTCTTCAGGGTCCAGTCCAAGCCAGGAATAATCAAAATGGAGACTGCTTTAGAAAGAAGGTTGCAGTTTTTTGAAGAGGAGAGCCAGACAGAAAGATGGCTCTGGAAAAACTGACCAAAGCAGGGAATGGTGGGTTTTTATACTTTCTGGGACTCTTGAGGTTGTTTCCTGTTCCTGTTTGAGGCTTTGTATTTCCTGTGTCACGTACTTTGATCTGAGTCTGAGTGTGCCCTTTTGGTATTGGTGGGTTAATCCTATTATGTTTCCTGTCCTTAGAATTTGGGTGGGGTATGTAGATCAAATCAAAAGTTGGAATTAAGATTTCTGGGAGAAATATCAACAATCTAAGATATGCAGATGATACCACTCTAATGGCAGAAAGTGAAGAGGAACTGAAGAGCCTCTTGATGCAGGTGAAGAAGGAGAGTTGGCTTGAAACTCAACATTAAGAAAACCAAGATCATGCCATCTGGCCCTCTCAATTCCTGGCAAATAGATGAGGAAGAAATGGAGGTAGTGACAGATTTTATTTTCCTGGGCTCCAAGATCACTGCAGATGGGGACTGCAGCCAAGAAATTAAAAGACACTTGCTCCTGGGGAGAAAAGCTATGGCAAATCTAGACAGCATACTAAAAAGTAGAGACATCACCCTGCCAACAAAAGTGCGTATAGTCAAGGCCATGGTTTTCCCAGTTGCAAAGTATGGCTGTGAAAGTTGGACTATAAGAAAGGCTGAGCGCCAAAGAATTGAGGCCTTTGAACTATGGTGCTGAAGAAGACTCCTGCGAGTTCCTTGGACTGCAAGGCATTCAAACCAGTCAGTTCTAGAAGAGATCAACCCCAACTGCTCTTTAGAAGGCCAGATCCTGAAGTTGAAACGCAAGTACTTTGGCCACCTAATGAGAAGGAAGGACTCACTGGAGAAGAGCCTGATGCTGGGAAAGATTGAGGACAATAGAAGAAGGGGACAACAGAGAATGATGTGGCTGGATGGAGTCACTGAAGCAGTAGGCATGAGCTTAAATGGACTCCATAAGATGGTAGAGGACAGGAAGACCTGGAGGAACATTGTCCATGGGGCCGCGATGGGTCGGACACAACTTTGCAACTAACAACAACAACAACAATGTAGATTTTCGGTGTCTTTGTCTTCCTAATAGCTTCCTGGCTCCTGTCTTCTTGAATGGATTATTAAATCTACATTTCTAAAAACTGACCTCTGCCTAGTTTCTGCTTGAGGGAGGGGCTGGGGCTGGTTTCTGGGGGTTGGTTTCTGTCTTTTTAAAGATCTTCTCCATTATTCTTTTGGGGAAATATATCATGCCTTTTTAATATTTCCCAAAATATTTATTTCTCTGGATTCTTCTCACAATAAATTACATCAAAACTAAAATTATGTAGATATATGAAAAAGATCCCTGGACTTCCCTTGGTTTAAACCCCGACTGCTCTTTAGAAGGCCAGATCCTGAAGTTGAAATTCAAATACTTTGGCCACCTAATGAGAAGGAAGGACTCACTGGAGAAGGGCCTAATGCTGGGAAAGATTGAGGGCAATAGAAGAAGGGGACGACAGAGAATGAGGTGGCTGGATGGAGTCACTGAAGCAGTAGGCGTGAACTTAAATGGACTCCAGAAGATGGTAGAGGACAGGAAGACCTGGAGGAACGTTGTCCATGGGATTGCGATGGGTCGGGCACGACTTCACAATTAACAACAACAACAAGTTATCATATTTTTATTATAGTATGTAAAATTCCCTGTCTCATTCTTCCATGTGCTGAGATTAGTTTTTAAACTCTTCCATATTATAATATATACTTGATGAAATTGAAAAACAAAGGCTATTCTCTTTTTGGAGGAGGAGGAGGAGGAGGAGGAGGAGGAGGAGTGTCTATGGAGATTCTCAGTCATCCAGGTCATAGTTATCCTAAAGATGCATTTTCATGAGGTAACTGGACTTTCTTGTTTTTCTTTGAAGACATTTTGCTTCTCATCCAAGAAGCTTTTTAGCTCTGCTGAAGGAGAAGGAAGAGGAAGGTTTTTTTTTAAAAAAAAGCTTTTTTAGTGAAAAAAATGTATAAACCTTTGAGTTTGTTTTGAAAGAATATTTATATACAGAGAAATCTTTGGAAAAAAGGAAACATAAGTGTGAAGAAGACTGATTAACTGCAGAATTATTCTACTACATTTCTACTAGAAATGACATTCCTGATCATGGGGAGAAGTCTCATTTCCAGTTGGAAAGCAGATTTTTCTTCTTCATGAATTAAAAACAATACAAATCAGTTTTCTATAGTAGTTTCCTGTTGGGAAGTGGTATTTTGGATGCTCTTGTAAATGTTGGAAAATAATTTTAACAGATATTTACTCCCATTTTACAAAATTCATGGCTATTGTTAATTCATATCGTATGATATAATAATGTTTTCATGTGCGATTATAGAGATTTGTTGACAATTTGAATTGTTCTTTCAAATATTTTACGATTAAAGACATGGAATTTATTGGAACAGGTTGAGACATTAAACTTTATTTGTCACAATGAACCTAATGTAATTTTGAGGATTAAAATGGATTCTGTTTTTGATATGTCTTGTGACATTTCTGCAAACACTATTCTCCACCCTTCCTTTTATTTATTGGTTTGTTGGATTCAATTTTAAAGTGAAGCAAATACTTATGTTTAGTGTCCTTAAATAGTTTTCATTTATCAAGCATATTTTTAGAAATGTATCAATTCCCATTTGAAAAGTTGTAACTTTTAAAAATTGTATTTAGAATCTATGTTCTAAAATTATTCCTATTTCATAATTTATTTGATTTCTATCCCATTTTATAAAATTATGTTTTATGAAAACAGGAAGTTGCTAGGAATACTAGGAGCTATAGCCAACTCTCATTAATTGCTGTCAATTTGATAAGGAAATTGAATTTATTTATTTATTTATTTATTTCCATTAACTTATATGCCGCCCTTCTCCCCACGGGACTCAGGGCGGCTCACAGCATGTTAAAACAACACAAAACGTTTCCCCTATAAAAGCCAATTAAAAACCAAATATTTATAGCTGTGTCTTATTAAAATCATTAAAATTGTCCCTATTTAAAATTCACCCTAGGTCAGTCCCGCTTGCTGAAAAAGCCATGTCTTGAGGGCGCGGCGGAATTGAAGATTATTTAATTTTAAGTGTTGTAATTTTCAAGACATTTAATCTACTTCTTGATTTCAGTGTAGCAATACAGATTATAATATATATAAAATGATTAAAGTAACAAAAAAATCTAATGTTATTCTTGTTTTCTGGTCTTAGTAAAATACATCCTGTGGCAATAGGAGAAAATCTTTATTAGATAGAATTGAGTATAAATAATCTAGCAGGACTGATAATACATATTTAGAATAAATTGTGAAAGGAAAAAAGAGTAATTGACAATGTATTTTTTCATCCAAAAATAAGGACAGTATATAAAATAAAGATGTGGGAAGAAATTTAGCTGTATCATGCCATGCAATTCAGTGCTGCAAGCTGGACCAACTGTTTGCTGCAGTGAGTCAGTGCTTCTTGATTGTTTTAGTAATCTGATCAATATATTTCCATTATGGACTGCAGTGCTAGTTGCAGGAAGTATCCTGATTATTTTAATGTATTCATTTTGCATTTTCTTGCTTTAGTCTGGAGACTGAATAATATGGATCTCATTATTATGAGATGATCCTTTGCAGAAAGTGATTGCAGTCAAATCAGGCCAGAGCTGGGGGGGGGGGCTGCTTTTTAAAAAAGAAGATAAATCCTTGAGTTTACCATGCTTAGAACAGCTGATTTAAAAATGTTGTAGCCATCTACAGAGCTAGTTTCCTGCCCCTAGCCTGTTTTCCCCAGAAGATTGGCTGAGAGACAATAGCAGCTGTGCTTTGCTCTGAAGTCACAGCTTGAAATCTCAAGTCATCTCATCTCCCTATTCCGTTTTTCTCTTTTAATTTGCTTTCTGCCACAGAAGAGAATATGTGAAGTTTTGGGGTGCAGCTATCTGCATTTCAGAGCATTTATTTAAGATATTTATTATGGACAAAAAGACAAAAAGAAATTCTTCAGCTAAGGTAAATATACACACACACATATATATATATTTCTAACCTCTTATATGTCAATTTAGGAAGACAAAAAGGGTTGAGGCAAGCTTATGGTGATGCTAAGGCTATTGCATTTGCCTCAGTCAAATTGCTGAGAGTGTGTGGGACCTAGATAATTTTGGGGCAATTCTTTTGTAGCAGGCATCTGAAGATTATAATGTGGAAAGCTTCTTGATTTTTTTTTAAAAAATACTGTTTGTAGTAAATTTGGATCTTTTATTGAAGATGTCTTAAAGGAAGGGGGCATAGTATATTAAGCTGATACAAAAGATCTTCTACACATTATCAGTACCAACAATGCTTTTAATATTATCTGGACTTGATGACTACATTGCTTTATTTTCATGCACACCAGGTAAACCATCATCATTTGTTGTTAAAAACATTTGTGGTGCTTGAGATTCTCAAATGGGCAAAGAGTTTGAATGATATAACTTAGGAAACATATCTGTATATATATAATTTCATTCTAAATTACTTAATACTGACATATTTTAGAAAAAACTATAGATGGTAACTATAATGCAACAGTGTATTACTACATAGGGATGAGGAATTAGTATATCTGTATGCATTGCTCTTTGAAATTAGGAGTCAAAAGCAGCACTAGATGGCTATTATGAAAATAAAAAATCCATTTAGTTTCTATTTAGTGGAATGTTTACGATTTGTGGAAGAATGGTTTATATGCAAAACTCCATAATAACTGCATATACATTTGTAACTGATGTTTAATAAATGCTAATGCATTGTGCAACATAGTGAATAGTATCAAAAAAGCTATTAAACATAGGCTATGCTAAATTTATTAGATATCTGACAGCTTTTTGATATTGTCTGAAATATATATGTACTAGTTAATCATGGCATTTAAATATTCTTGGCTTTAAAATAATTAGTTTTAATAATATAGATATTATAAACGTTTCACTTTCTAAAGTAATAATACTAAAATAAAATCTTATTCTCAAAATTTTAGTTACCATTTATTGTAATGCAATTTCTGCTTTCCACAATGATTTTCATCTTTTGTCCCATCTCTATTCCTGTTTTTAACTTTTTGACCTGTTGCTTTCATAGCTATTAAATACATCTTTTTCCTATAAACTCAACTCAGTTTTAACCTCTACATAACTTGTAGTTCAGTAATATCTCATTAAAACTTCTGAACACTTTCAGTACAATAAATAACTTATTTTAACTTGAAATCTATTATGTGCAATGTTTTTATAGCTGTTCTTTCTTTTCTGTATAAATATTCATTGAATGTTTCTACAGGAATACATTTTGTTTTTGCTTTCTTTCCTGTTGGAATCTACTTTATTCTTACTTTCCTCTTATATGCTATTTATATTATTTAATTATTAGATTTACATCCCTACTTTTAGTTTAGGTGCTCAAGGAGGTATACACAGTGCTTCCTCTTTTCATTGTCCACTACACAACATATTTTACTATTGCTTTAAATCCAACACAGAATTTTGTCCTGGGCTTTATTTTTTTCCCCCCATTTACCATCCTAAATTTGGTTTATTGCCATGTCATACATTTTTCCAGTTACAATAGTGCAAAGCTCTAATCCCTTTGTTTCCTCAAAATGTTTCTTAAATGCAAGCACTTGTTAAATTCTGTTCTTTATTTTTTAGTGCACTCCAGTGTTATAAATTAATAGGTTGAAGATAAAATGAAATCTTATTGAGTACTCCTCCTTACATACATACTTTATTAAATTGCTACAATGGCGTCATACTCCTTTCAAAAATCCCATAATTATCTGGTTGAGATGAGCGGCTGTAAAATTTGAATACATAAGTAAAAATAAAGTTTCACATAAATTCCTTTTCTCTTTCAAATGACAGCATGGACATCAATTATCTTACCAATGGAAATGTAAAAGCTGCAGAACAGTGTGAATGATTGAATTAATGTATGAAAGTACAATTTTGCAAAATTTTATGGGAGGAAAAAACCCTCAAAAGTTTGTAAGAATGAGCTTTAACTCAGTTTTGAATCAATTTAGACATAATGGTCGGTATAATTTTTGACAATTTGCTCTAATACAGTAAGTTGATATGTTAAATACAGGGTATAACTGTACTTAACATACTGTATTTGTGTTTTGTCCTTAAGAATTGTCATTTTTATAATAATTTTTTAAAAACATCTAATTTGCCCTGCATTAAACAAATACATAATCACATTAAAGGTAAAACAAAAAGATTATAAACTTGATATTTTCAAAAATTATCTTTTTAAAAAAAATATCTGTTTTTAATCTTGCTTTCCACTTGATAACATAGTAGGGATGTTAGCAAAGTTATACTATAGAAATCTCAAATACTTTATGAATATTATTGGTTATTTATTTCCAGAGTTATTTACCAATACAGGGATAGAAGGTAAAGTCTTATTTGAACTGAGCTGACCTTCAAGTGACTATATACACACAGTTTTCTTGGAAATACTACAGTTACTTGCCAATATCTTCTTCCAGGATTTTATTTTTATTTTTTTTAATTTCCCAGTCTTGGCTTTTCTGATCAACTGTCATTAAAGTATTAGCCATTTCCAGCTCTGCATAGGTTTTTTGAGATTAACTATGATATGCATGTGTGCATGCACGCACGCGCGCACGCGCACACACACACACACAGATTTATTTGTATTCACAGTTATGGTGTAATGAAGTTCTGGCAGGATATAAAAGGATATAAAGAGAGTAGTTTTAAATTGTCCATTTACTATCATACTGGGTTGTAAAACCTTAAATCCATTGTCAGCTAACAGCAATGTTCAAGTCAAATGAAACTGCAAGATTCCAAAAAGCACTGCATCTCCAGTCATAGAGTTCAAGGGTCTAGCTACTATCAAAATAAGAATATTGTGATAGCAAGAACTGAACTTTTAAATTGCAGCAGCTTTAATTACCTTTGTCTCCCATCCAAATGCAAGCTAAACAGCCTTATTTCTTCACCTAGTTCGGGGGTAGGCAACCTTGGCTCTTTTATGACTCATGGACTTCAACTCCCAGAATTCCTGAGCCAGCCATGCTGAGGGGAAAGGGAGAGGTTTCCAAGCTGAGCAATGCTGGCTCAAGAATTCTGGGAGTTGAAGTCCATGAGTCATAAAAGAGCCAAGGTTGCCTACCCCTGACCTATTTAATTTCTATACTCAACCCTCTACTGCAAATCATCCCAAGAACTGTGAAGAAGATCATAATCCTCTGCATCAGAATCAGGCTAAGATCTTCATGGCTCATACTCAGGTTCAAGAGTAACTTGTAGTATTTCTGGGTTCCCAGGTTCTTTGGATTAATACTTTTCTGAATGTAATTTGATAAATGCAAATAGAAACTGATGGCTAAGGGGAAAAATTGTCTTTAGTGTCATTATTAATTTATTCAATTTCTTTATCCACCCATCTTAAACAAGGTACTTTTATGTTATATTTAGGCTTTATATAGTGTTGAAAGAAAAATCTTCATCAGGGTCCAGTCCAAGTCGGGAATAAACAAAATGGAGACTGCTTTAGAAAGAAGGTTGCAGTTTATTGAAGAGTAGAGCCAGACAGAAATGTAGCTCTGGGAAAGCTGACCAGATGTAACTGGGAGTGGTGGGTTTTCCTGTTCCTGTGGCATGAACTTTGACCTGAGCTTTTGAGTGTGTCCTTTTCGTATTCTGATGGTGGTGGGTTAATCCTATTATGTCCTAAAGGTCATATCCTGCTTCCCTGTGGCTGTGGCTAATGGCTGATGTCCTGTGTTGGATTAATTGGGTGAGGGGTTGTTGGTTCTAGGGATCTTTGTCTTTCCAATCCTATCAGTTCCAAGCTTCCTGGCTACAGTCTTTCTGAAAGGAATATCAAATCTGCATTTCTACAGACCTGGCCTCTGCCTAGTTTCTGCTTGGGGAGAGAGACTTGGGGCTGTCTTTGCCTAAGATTTTTCATTATTCCTTTGGGGAAATATAATATTCTGTCCTTTTTAATATCTCCCCAAAATATTTCCTTCTCTAGGAGGGTGGATGGGTGCTGACTTCCAAGGTTGAAACAGTTACAGGAAATTGTAAGTTGTATAATTAAAGGATCATACAAATGTTTATGATACACTGGGCCACAAAAATTATAATTTGATTGATGGAATCTTAAGATATGGTAGACCTTTTTATCTGACATGTTGTCTTATAAACAATTTCCAGATTTTGTTATAATCCTAGTGGAATAACATCCATCAGAGATTTACACAGGGTTCAGAAATAAAAAGAGCCAATTTGGTGAAGTGTTGAGGCATCAGGTTAGAAACCACGAGACCATGAGTTCTAGCTGGGTGATCTTGAGCCAGTCAGTCTTTCTCAACTCTAGGAAGTAGGCAATGGAAAATCACATCTAAAATCTTGCCAAGGAAATTATAGGATAGTCCAGGCAGTAAACATTGTATTAAAGGCATCCAAACAAAAAAGAGAACAATAAATATCTCTTTAGATATTTGGTTAGTACTGAGGAGGTTATAGTTGAAGAGTCAGATAAGCCACAGATAGCTGTTTTTATTGTATATACATCTACTCCAGAATATAGCAGTACAGCATGTTATATATTGCAGACACAGGGTTTAAATTTCACATCCCATTCTTATGTGGTTATTTCTTCTTGTTCATTTCTCAGCATTGAATATGAAAAGCATCTGGACTTATTCTGCTTCCAGCAGTGTCTGTCTTAGCCTCTAGAGGTGAGACAAGATGGAAAATGAGGTGTATCAACAGCACTACTTCTATTTTTGTCACTGGTCTCTAGTTCCACAACAGCTGTTTCTTATTCTTTTTATGTCCCAGATTAATGTTTTGTTCAATGTCTATAAATACCATTATTGCAATTGCATTCCTTCTTTCCTCTGCCTGATAAGCAACTGGCACAGAACAGAACACATAATCAAAAATGCTTTCTTTTAAATAAATCTGCAATTAGATTATGCTTACAAAGAAAGGAAAAGCTTTGTACTGTTGATACAAACCCACTTGATGGCAGTAGACAAGACTGCTTGTTTGGATATAGTGGTAAAGTGCATTGGCCCTTTTTTTACCAGCCTGCTTCTTGACTTGCAAAGAATTTCATTCAACATCTTGATACCTGAGCTATTTTATTTCTCAAAATAGCACCTGCCTGTTCACACAGTGTCTGATATAACTCAGCTACTTATAAAATATATTTAATTTCTTATCTCATATCTTATAAAAATTAATTGATGTCCCTCCAATGTCATAAAATGTGCTTTATTTTATAAAAAAAATCAGTTGATGTCCCTCAAATATCATAAAATGTGCTTTATTCTATAATGGTTGATTAATCTTTTTATAAATTTCTTGTTGAATTTGGACTTTTGTAGACCAAATGTAGGCTGATTATTTTACTACCACGTTCATTTGATAGAATAGTTTGGAAGACGTCATGCATGATTGTTCATATTATACTGAATATTTGTAGATTTTTTCCTAAGTTATTAGTATTGCTAAAAGAGAAATATTCATACTGTGACACTGCCTCAAAAGAAGAAGCTGTGATGAAGAAATGAAAAATTAAACCTTGTAGAAAGTGGTACATTAAGCAATTATAAATGCATGCATATTCAAAATAATATATTATAACTGGGATATAACCAAGAAGGTAATTTTTTTTTTGTAATATGGAGCTTTGGAAGATAACTCCTACTCCAGATGGAAAAATGCTACAGGAATCCTAGTGAAAAAAGCTGGGTTAACATATTTCTTAACTTTAACTTCATAAGGTTAAAAAATCTTTACATATAAGCACAGCTAAGTGACATTGGCTGGTGTCAAAAACCTAGCAGGGTTGGATTTGGTTAGTACTTAAGGGTTGGAAGAGGACAAACAAACAAAACATGGAGAATGAAACAGTGACAAATCATTTCATAATGTTGCTAAGAAAACTGTCCGGACAGTGCTTACAAAGTCATCAGCAATTGAGATGTTACAGTACCTTTTACTGGCTTTGTGAATTAATCTTCCTTTGTATCTTAAAAATAAAGATTTTAAGTTCCCTTCCAAAGAACAAGCACCATTACACAAACGTCACACAAAAAGACCATTTGGGCAACAAATGTGCTTTATTGCAGTGACTGTATGTATCTTTCTCTACATCCTCCACAATATTATTAACTGATCCAAAACTCTGAGTGGGATAATTGATTGTACTCTCATTTAAGAACTGGTTGTTCTTTTTTTTTCTCCTCTCTTTATGCCAGCAAATGTCAAAACATTGTGTTTTACTATAATTTATTCCATCCTCTTTGGCCATACAGCATTTACACCTCCACTGCACACAAAGGTCCAAGATCCAAATATATTCATACCACAAGATTCCTGGCTGTTTATATCAATTTTTTTCAGGTTGGGAAGATATATGTAAAATAACTTCTGAGATTTGAGCAGTATACAGATTTAATAAGTTCTTTTACTTTAAAAAAAATCCAGAGGGCTGAGGCTTAATGTCAGTTGATATGCTCCAGCTTTTCAGACATTGTAATTTGCTATGGATGCTCCTGAAGAGCAGCATTGGGGGTGGTGCGGGTGGTTGTGTGAGTGTTGAAAAAAAATTCACAAGGTACTGAGGGGCGAAATAAAAAAATAGCATATGAAAGCAATGCTCATAATTCTAACATTTTAAAGTATCGCTGAAAAGGAAGATCTTAATTATAGCTGCTAAATGCAAAGCCATAACGATTCAATGATAATACTAAAATGAATCCAATTTGAGAGAGATAGAATCTTTAGATAGGCAGTTATTTAAAAAGGTAAGGGAAAAACTAGGAGAAGAAATGAGACTAGAATTCACATATTGGCTCTTCCAAAGTAAAGCACTACAGGGTTACCCCTAAATGCAGAGAAGGACTAGATGCAGAGGAAATTTGCTGGCATACAGAGAGGAGGAGAGAGAGAACTAGTTCTTAAATGAGAGTACATTAAGGAGATGCAGAAAACTCAAACTCTTTATTGATGTATTACTGGTCATAGGGATTTTTGCATCTCCAGGCTTTTAGATTCCAAAATGAATTATTTTATACTCTCTGAGGCTCTGTCATTTACAAGCTTCAGGTTTTTGTTGAATCATAGAGACTTGTTCTTTGATAAAATACTGTATTACTACAAAAATGCACTTGAAAGATAGATAAAAAATACAGGTCCTCCAGTTCTGTTAAGAAAAAATGTTACCTAACAGAAATACTTCAGACTTTTTACCTTTTAGGCTAATAACCAATGATAATAAATATGTATCAAAATTCATAAGATTAATAATCTCACCTTGGACATTGTGTACAAAAAGTATGCAAGCACAAAAAGGTGTTTTTTACATATTGTACACTTACACAATACTGAAAGTGTGGAGACTATGAGGATTTGTTCTTAAGAATTCTTTTTTTAAAATATATTTTATTAATTTTTTACAATAACAATCTTTAGTGCAGTGGTTCTCAACCTTTTTAATGCCGCGACCCCAACCGGTCGTAAGTCGAGGACTAAACCGGTCGTAAGTCAAGGACTAAACTGGTCGTAAGTCGAGGACTAAACCGGTCGTAAGTCGAGGACTACCAAACCGGTCGTAAGTCAAGGACTTTCCCTGCCCGGGAGTGCCGCGCATGCGTGGTTCCGCCCCCTGCGCCGGCCGAGGTGTAGCTGGCAAGCGGCAGAGACGGAGCAGGCTGACCACCAGCTGGCCCAGCCCAAGGGAGGTAAGGCACCCACCGGAAAAGGGGAAAAAATGGCAGACAAAAAAAATGGAGGACAAAAAAAATGGCGGACAGCCTTGCTTGGCGACCCCCATGAAATGGTCGATCGACCCCAAATGGGGTCCCGACCCACAGGTTGAGAACCACTGCTTTAGAGTTTAGTGAAAAATGTGTTGTTTGGATTCATATATTTAAAAACAGTAATAATTAATTTCTATAATTGATCAATATGTTTGTTGATAATATATTTTCTTAATCCTCTCTTCTTCCAATAATATTCTCCTTTTGTCTACATTAAACAAATATAATTCTTAATACTTTCAATACATACAGAGTTGGGTATAAACATTTTTCTAGTATTTGTACATATAACAATAACACCAACATATAACATCTTTTCTAATCAGCTTATGTTTCAATTGTATTTATAGAGGTCATCTTATTAAGTCATTATATGTCCTGTTTTGGTGTTCTCTAGAGCCCGGAAATTATACAACTGGGCTGTCAATGGTAATGTTGTTAGGCAGGTTTTCCATTTTAAGTATTTAGGTATTCAATTTCAGAATACTGGTGCTTGGACTAAACATTGAACCCAGGTGCTGAATTCGGCCTCCTGCAGCCATCAGCAGATTATAAGATTCTTTTTTACCCAAGGAGGCCAGTTTATTCCTTCCGCTCTGCGTATATATAAAGCCAAAACCCTGGCCCAAATTCTTTATGGAATTCCCATATGGATAAGAGGCTTCAAGGATTGTATTGAAAGAACCCAGGCTGTTTTTCTTAGGAAACTTCTGGGTCTTCCTCCCTGTGTTGGATTTGCTTCGATGTACCTGGAACTGGGCATTCATTCAGTCGAATGCATGGCGTGTATTAATACCTTCAAATGGTGGTTTCGGGTGCTCTTTTTGGCAGTCCCTGGTAGCTACCTCTCCCTGGTGACTCTCATACCTCTCTTTGGGAGAGGGAGCTGACGAAGAAACTCCACGTGCTAGGTTTTACGGGGGATGCTCTGGGAGATTATGGTCTCAAGGACGCCCAGTTTAGGGTAGTCCAACGGCTAGTGGACATAGATTTGCAATATTTAAGAGCCAGAGCTAACAAAACCTGCTCCCCTTTTATCTTCAGCCATTCTAATAATTATGGATTGAGGATGGCTTCATATTTCTATACTCTAACCATCCCCAAGTATAGAAGAGTCTTTTCCCTAGCCCGTTTCAATGTCTTGCCCTCAGCACTACTCGACGGGCGATTCAAGAGGCTCCTATTTAGTGAGCGACTATGCCCCTGTGATAGGGCTGAAGTTGAAACTGTGGAGCATGTCTTATCATATTGCCCTATGTATAACACAGGCAGAATTAAATTATTGTCTCTCCTTGGAATTGATCCCGATGGTTCCAATGTTAGTAATTTGGTCTTATATTGTCTAGGGGATGGCTCCCCCTATATTACTTCTCAGGTTTCTAAATTTCTTTTAAGAGCTGTAACTATTAGAGGAGAACGTTGTAATTCCCTTTAGCCAAGGCTTCTGGTGCTTAATTGTTTGTGATTATATTTTTCTTATGTTTTTTTGTTGTTGTTGCACTTGCATTTTGGTCTGTGACCGCAATAAAAATTATTATTATTATATGTCCTGTTTTCAAGATTCTTATTTAAGCTTAATTTCCCCTCAGTATTGAAACCACTCTTATCAGTCATAATTTTCTCAAAATTCATTACTTTTGAATATCCAAACTTTTCATTCAAATACACCCTCTAATATTTTTACATTTCATATATCATAAAAGTATTACACTACTTATATATCTTATCCCTCTTATATATCTTATCCCCCCTTTATGTCCAAGCTTTGTCTATTCTTTTAACCATGTTCAAACAAGTATTTAATCATATAGTACACCATCTAGCAATCTTACTGTAGGGCCTCTTTATATCCAAATTTTATATTTTTTAACCGTATTCAAACAGGTATAGTCATATAGTATTCCATTTGGTAAGTTGAATCACATCTCTTAAATCTAATTCTAATCTTCTTCTTTTGTCAGGTCGCTTTCCAAATCAGTAGGTTTAGCTTGCCAGGTTGTATTTTTGTAGATATTGTTGGGGATAAAAAATACAAATTAAGTAGAATATTCATTTTTTTGTCTCCCATGCTTTAATGATTCTCCTGACAGCTCTTTAATCCATTTTATTAAATCTTCTTTTTTGTTTTCAAGTTTGTTTGAAGTTTTATCTGGAAGGTAAAACATCTTTTTTATTTCCTACGTTGTAGCAAAATTTTGTGGATTTTCTTTTGTTTGTATTAAGTTGTAGTTCTCTTCATTTGTAGCTTCCATATTTAAGTCATTTTCCTCTGATTTGTGTTCTATTGTCTGATTTATTTGTTCATTCTTTTTTTATTTATTTTATTTTATTTATTTATATTTGGATTTATATCCCGCCCTTCTCCCGTAGGACTCAGGGCGGCTGACAATCAATTAAAATACATATATAACAATACAAGTTTAAAATTAATTAAAAGGAATATTTAAATATTTGTCAAATTTAAAATATAATTAAAACCCCTCTAAAAGTTGCCCTAGGCCAGTCCTGCAAGCTGGAAT
>NW_015387804.1:361890-377889 GCF_001527695.2 Protobothrops mucrosquamatus | reverse complement strand
CAATTGAAGGAGGGAGCGGGTCACCCTGAAGAGGGAGGCCGGGCGATTATCTGATGACGCAATGAGGGTGGAGTAGTAATTAGACCTCTCCACCCTCATCGCCACTAGGTAGGATCTAACATGTATCCTTACCTGTGTTCGGTCGGATTCGGTTCGGGTAGCCCTCCAACTGCTCTCTAGGCGTCTTTTCCGGCGTTTCTTTATATTTTTGAACGTTGTTTAATTGTGAGTTTAGGTTAAAGATATGTTCATTTATGTTATCAAAGTTGTTTTTAATCTGATCATGATTTAAGACAATTGTCATTTGAATCTGTCACAGCAGATTTTGTCTTGAGTCATTGTTTTGTCTTGAGTCATTGTTCCTGCAGATCTCTGATGTTCCACGCTGGGGTCTTCAGCAGGACGTGTTAAGTGTGGTTTTCTGTCACTTTTAGATAAACATACAACATCCATTTTGTCTCCCTCCTCTAAATAGTTTTTCACTAGTACCATAATCTAATTAGCTTTATCAGACCAGACCATCTTAAAATCCAAACAACCAAATCTTGTGTAGTTCTTATCTTTATATATGGTTTTTGTAATCCAATATGTTTCCAATTATCAAAGCACCACTGAAAACAGTATTTTGTAACAGTTCTTCTTTTCAGGGGTCTTACAATTATCAGCCAGCCAAGATTTCAGTCCAAAGTGTTTAACCACCTGAAAGCTTCCCAGTAACTTCCTCTTTAAAAGATTAACCAAAAGCCAAGATTTTTCTTTCTCTGCAAACAGTTCTTAAACTTAAAAACACAGCTCAGTGTGTTTATAATCCCAGAAGGTCAGCAGTTTCTAAACATATATAATTTCACTCTGTAGTAGATATCCCAATGCTTTGTTCCCAACTGTTTTTTTGCTATTTCTGGGCATCTTGATAAATTCTGAGTCAATGCAGCTATAGTTTTCTCTAATCCTCTACTAGGTGTCAGTAGCTGTTCATTTTCCAGCTTTTAAAGCAAAGAGTTGTTGTTGTTGTTGTTGTTGTTGTTGTTGTTGTTATTATTATTATTATTATTATTATTATTATTATTATTATTATTTATAATTTCATCAATACTTTTTCAGGTATGGAATTTTAACATTTTTCTTAGTTTTAAAATTTATCCAGACTGTAGTATTTTTAACCTCATTTCAATATATTTTTGTTCCCCATAAGAGTTTAATTCGCTGCTTCCGTCTGTGGGAGGGTGGGGGTGTAGTCCCCTCCCTTCTCACTTTGCGAGGATTTTTGCTTCTTGGGAATCTTTTCCAGGAAATCAGATACAAAATAGGAGAGAGAAGATCGAATTCCTTACCCAGTTTCAAGCACGCTGTTCACCGTTGCTCTGGTTAGTGCCTTTGGACTTCGGCTGCAAGTAGCTTGGGCTGGTCACTGAGGTGTGGTCAGCCTTTTTCCTGTCATGTTAGAGGGCTTCCCCTGGATTGAGCAGGACAACCGCCATTGTTCCACAATCATTGGGGCACCTCTCTTTCTTTGTCACTTCTCCGGGGTGACTTTAGACCCATTTAGGGTGCCTGGCACGGCGAAACTAGCCATGGGGTGCGGAGCTCTGCAATCTCTCGGCTGTGTGCTACAGCACAAAACCGGAAGTCTGTTCTTAAGAATTTTTAAAGCACTGATTACCTACCTTTATTTTAAAACCTGTAATGAGAATTGTCCAATAAGTCCAACCCAGTTGTTTAATTTAGATAAGTGAAACTTGCAAAAAAAACCAAAAACAAACCTATGGTTGACAACTCTACAACGAACCTGGCTGCAACCATCTTGCTCATTCTAGATTGCCAAAAGATAGGAGGGGGTGCAGAGGATATCAGCTAGTCTAAACAATTCAGTGTCACATGGAAACCAAGGTTATTTCTGCTGGCTAGATTGGGAGGGGGAGCAGTTGGGTAGAAAGCCCACCAAACTATTCTATTGGGAAACATAGTTGATTGCATAGCACTGGGTGGGAAGTTTGACTTTGTAATAGTGTAACTCTTTGGAGGGAATTTCAGACTTGGTTTCACTTTTGATCGTGCCGATACTACGTAACCAATAAACATGTTCTTTGAGGAAACCTCTACCCTCAGATTTCTGATTTATTTGGTCTCGTCTATTGGAACCATGACAATGGTTCTGCATTAAAAGGAACATGTTTACTAACATTGATTCTATTCATTGATGATCCTTAAAGATGTATGCCGAGTTTTAATAGTAAATATCAGGTAAAATTAGGAAGAGGAGATCTTCATGTACACTATAACACCCACAAAATTCAATAAAAATGTACAATGTCTATTTACTGCTCAGCTGTATTTATACCACCCCTCCTTTCTCCCCTGAAATAAGGTTATGGAATTGTACCTACATGTGATCATTGACTGTAAAAACCATTTGATTTGATGTTTGTTTACTGCCCAGAGTTAGTATACAGAAATTGTTAAAACAATTGAAATAAACTATAGCAAGATATACTATAGTGGGCATAGATGTTATTTATAGAATTATTGCAAAATTCCTTACACTAGCTTTAAAGCAAAGTGTTAATACCGTGATTCTGGAGGTATCAGTGAAAAATGAACATTTTTAGACTGCTCTACGATGCATTAACAAACTCTAATAGTATTTTAAAAAACCAAATTATTTCCATTAAAATAAATGAGATGTTTAAGGATTCAGGAACTTATCTGCAATTCTAGTAGTGGAAATAAGTAGGATTGAATTGAAATGGGATATCAGGGAGTTAATTCAATAGCATTTTGTGAAAAGAATGTGACCTTATTTCCAGACAATGGAGCCTGGGACTGTTGGGAAATGAAACAAGAGAGACCTTGAGAAGGGCACTAAATCACTAGGTTCTCAAAACAACCTAGTACCTATGGATTGGCTGGATTTCAAATGGACATTTGGACACTGGGGGGAGGAGACCTGAATGGGCATTTTGATGTAACCTTTTGCACGTGAAATCTTCAGACCTTGCTTTGCCTTCCTGCTATCACTAACTCTCAATAAAAGTTCCTTTTGAAACAATGCCTGTTTCAAGAGTTCTGCTTTCTTGGGAGATCTAGTTAAGGCAGGTGCTTACATAAAGCAAGGTCTGCAGTAGTGCCCAACCCAGAGAGGCATCTGTCCTACTGTGGGGGGCCATGCATGATATATCTTTGCCTGGCATCAACATGGGAGAAGCTGGAACCGAGAATTGGAGTGACTAGGCCACCCAGGCCTGCCCCAAAGAAGGCACCTCCAGGTGGTTGGAGGAATCAGCTGCCCAGGAGGACTCCATAAAGCCGAGATGGTCATTTGGCATTGGAAAGAAAGAGGGCTGAGAAGGAAGTACCCAAAGGGTAACCTTCACCTGGGGAGGCGGAAAAAAAGCTCAGAAGAAAAAGTTGGAGCTGTCTTCCAATGATGAAGAGATGGACAAACAGTTGGACCTAATGGAATCCTGAAGCAAGCCATGCAATACATGGTAGAAGCTTTTGAGGACCTAAGGACTAAATCCCTGGGGTGCCCAGAAAAAGAAGTGCAACTGATTGAGGAAGTTGAGGGCAGAGGAAGAGAAGAGGTGACTACCGAGATGGCAGGGGGAGTGATGGGCTTAATGGAGGTGGCAGCAGCTACTCCAGCCATGCAGTGGCAAGCAACTCCTCAGAGAGCCCGGATCCCACAGGTGCCCAGAGAAAGAACCTCTCTGGAAGAGCCAAAACTGATTCTGCTGGGGATGAAGTTTGATGAAGATCCCCAACAGCTGAGGTTCTTCCTGGCTCACATTCTCACATAAATGCAAGCATAAATGGGAGAACTCTGCTCAATGATGCAGCAAAGATTAGAGTCATCACCCTAGCCTTGGAAGATAGATGGTCACCCTACACAACTGCAATGCCCCCGAGCTCTGGAATTTTAACCAGTTGATGACAGCATTGAGGCTCCTGTTCGAAGATCACTTGGCAGACTGAAAGGCTCGGGACCACATAAAAACAGTGAAGCAACAGCGGCGACCAGTGGCCGAATATACGGAAGAGTTCCATGACTTGGTATGCTGGCCTAAAGACATGCTGGTAAGCTGTTTACAAGATGGGTTGAATGACGACCTGTAAAATGCCTGTGTAGCCCACGGAACACCTGCATGCTTACATCACTGGTGCATCCTAGCTAAAGAAATAGATATCGACCAAACCTGAAGCCAGTACCATTCCGGGAAATCCGTGAAACAAATCCAACATGAGAGAAGGGGAGACACCTGTAAGCCCTCCACAAACCAGCTGTGGTCAACTGCTTGCTTCGGATGTGGCAAGGAAGGCCATCGTGCTATGGAGTGCCACAGCAAAGCTCCAGCCAAGAATATGGACCACTACGCTGGAGAAAAACTGAGTAAGCCTGCTCAGTGCTTGAAAGACACAGCCTTGAAGATCACCAAAATCATGGAGCTCCCCCCGAGCCCCAAACGTGGAGGGTAGAGTTCTGACCCCACCGGACGATGAGTCAGGAACACCGGAGAGCGATTACAATGATGATCCCCTGCTAAATGGGCTGATTGACCCCACAACTGTGCCTATAGAATTCTCGATCCCAGGCATGGCAGGAGAATGGCCTCGCAGCATTATTGGAGTTGGGATGCACCCGGTGCCTAATAAGCCCAAACCTAGTCGTAAAACTGAGGGTTCCCCTAAGGAAACTCAAAGACCCAATCACTTTCTGTCAACTCAATGGGTCTGTGGCAGGGGGCATCCCGGCAAGTTTTGTCACTGAGTCCTCGGGACTAACCATGGGAAGCCACTCAGAGACTTTAGCTTTCATCTTGGCTCCCGATATGGAGTGGCCTCTTGTCCTTGGACTAACCTGGTTAAAGAAGTGGAACCCCCTTATTGACTGGAGAGAGGGGCGACTAAAATTCCCAAAGAAGAGAACTTCTACCCAAAGTATGCCTGGTTATAAAGTAGAAGGCTTGAAGCAGGAACTGGTGTCTGTCTTGAGCAAGCAAGAGCTGCAGACTATTCCAAAAGAATATCGTGACCTGGCCGAGGTTTTCAGTGAGAAGAGGTTGGATGAGCTTCCCCATTACCAACCTATGGACTGTGCGATTGAGATCATCCCAGGGCCAAGCTACCAAAAACAAAGCTATAGTCCATGACTCCCAGGGAGTTAGATGAGCTATGCAAGTTCATCGATAAGAACCTGGCCCAAGGGTTCATCCAACCGGCTACACCCCGGGTAGCAGTCCCTGTTCTATTTTGGGAGAAAAAAAACAAGTCTCTTTGCCTATAGATTATAGATGTTTGAATGCAGTGTCTGTGGAGAATGTGTACCCCTTGCCCCTCATGAGAGACATGCTGGCTCACCTGTCGAAAGGGAAAACATTTTCAAAGTTAGACCTGCGGGAGGCTTACTATCATATTAAAATCAAGGAAGGGGATTAATGGGAAAATGGCTTTCAACTGCCCCCTGGGATGTTTCCAGTTCAGGGTGCTCCCCTTTGGACTACAGAGGGCACCAGAGGTGTTCATGCAACTGATCAATGAAGTCCTCCATGAACACCTGTATAAGGGGTTTTTGGTGTACTTGTACGATATCTTGATGTACACCGAAACCATGGCAGAGCATGTGAAACTGGTTAGAGTGCACTTAAAGAAACTCGGCTCTGCCAAACTGTATGCCAAACTCTCAAAGTGTGAATTTCATAAGGATAGAATTGACTACTTGGGCTACCGCATTTGACATGAGGGGGTGGAGATGGATCCAGAGAAGGTGCGGGCTGTCCTGGATTGGGCCCCTCCCTGCACCAGAAAACAGTTACAAGGTTTTCTGGGGTTTGCTAATTTTTACAAACAATTTATCCCCTCATTTGTGCAGATTGCGCTCCCCATTACAAATCTGTTGAAAACTAAGGGAGAAAGTAAGCCAAAGCCTGACCAGCTGTTAAAATGCAGAATATCAAACCACTTTTGAAAAGTTTAAGAGACTTTTTTCTGTGGAGCCGGTGCTGAGGCACCCGGACCCGGAAAAACTGATTGTGATTCAAGCTGATGCTGATAATGTAGTGGTAGGTGTGGTACCGCTTCAAAAGAACCAGGAGGGTCAGTTGCAGTCTTGCGTTACACATCCAAGACATTAACTGAGACCGAATAGTGGTTTGGGAGAAGGAAGCTTGTGCAGTATGATGGACTCTCCTAACTTGGAGGCATTTTTTAGAGGGGAGTAGGATCCCTTTTCAGGTCTGGACTGACTATAAGAATCTTGAAACACTGAAAACCCCCAGGAAGTTGTCTCCGAAACAGGCACGCTGGGCCCAGCATTTCCACTGATTTAACTTCTCCATCCACTATTTGCCAGGGGGGAAAATTTCCTAACTGATGCTTTGTTGAGAATGCTGCAATATAACAGTGTGAAGCCAGGATCGATTAAGCCTCTATTTTCCCTGCACCAGCTAGCAGCCCCAGTCACGATGAGAGCACAGACTAAGAGCTCTCTATCATTAGATAATAAAGTGGTCAGGGAGTTCAAAAAGGCATTGGAGAATAATGAGTGGTTTCGGGCCCATAAAAACCTCTGTTCAGTGCAAGATGGTTTAGCCAGGTTTGGTGGGAAACTATACGTTCTTGTGAATCAGAGACTAAAGATCATACAGGTGTGCCATGAATCAATGTTTGCGGGTCACTTTGAGTTTGCAAGAACCCTCCACTTACTTAAAAGACAATTTTGGTAGCCCTCTTTAAAAGAGGGCATTGAAAGTTATGTGGCTATTTGCCATACCTGCACAGTGGCTAAACCTGCAGAGCAGCTAAAAAAAAGGTAAGGGAAAACGCCAGGGTTCCTACAGCCAGTGGCAACCCCTTCAGCACCCTGGAGAGAGATTTCTATGGATTTTATTGTGGAGCTTTCATTTAGGTTGTTACTGTTCTGTTCTCAAAACAGACCCATTTTATCCCGTGTCAGAAGATCCCAACTGCAAAAAAAAATTGGCTAAATTATGCAGCATATATATATCAACTACATGGGGCCCACAGCATATAATATCGGATAAGGTGTTCAATTCACTTTTAAGTTCTGGAAAGCCTTTCTGGAATTTAATATAATGCAAACACTAGCAATAGAAAACAATCCAACCAGTGTCTTAAACTTCAAAAGAGCTGACTTTAACAAACTCAGAGAGAACCTAGGAAAGATCCCATGGATGAAAATCCTAAAGGGGAAAATGTAGGGGTGACATGCACGCGCAGCAAACTGCCGTGTGTTGCACCCCACAAACCTCATAATTCTATAATCTTTTGATACCCTTTGTCCCAGTGAAGGAGCCAAAAGGTCATCCCCTTTTGACTTAATGCCTTACCTACCGAAACAGATATGCTTAGCTCTTTCCTATCTTTTCCTGTCTTTGATCTCCCTGTGTTTGTTCTTTATCTAGTCTTTAACCATATAATATGTTACTAGAAAATAATTGGTTAGATGAAGGAATTTTCCAATGCATTAACTGTTGTCAGCATCTAATGGTTAAGCTTGTGTATGTAAAAAGAATATAAAAGCAATAAACAAGACAGAGGTGACAAGCAGTGTCAAGCAGCTTCATCCTTTGCTAAAACCATGCCTGTGACTGCTTCTTAGCGTCTTACAGGAAAACAACCCAAGAAGCGTGGGAAACCCTGAAAAATGCAATCATAAAAGCCCAGACCAGCACAATACCATTGAGAAAGAAAAACAAGAAATTTTTGAGAAAGAAAAACAAGAAATTCAAGAAGAAACCAGATGGCTGCACAAAGATCTCTCTGACAAACTGAAAGACAAAAAGGACAAATACAAAAAATGGAAAGAGGAGCACATAACTAAGGCCAATTATCAGCAAACATCCAAAACATGCAAAGATGAAGTCAGGAAAGCAAAGGCTCAGAACGAACAAAGACTTGCAACAGAAATCAAGGATAATAAAAAAAATTCTTCCAACATATTAAGAACAAGAAAAAAGTCAAGGAAACTGTAAGCCCACTAAAGAGAAAAGATGGCAAGGAAATAACAGGCAACAGGGAAAGCAGAGCTGCTTAACTCATACTTTGCATCAGTCTTTACACAAAAAGAAACTAGCCCAACATACCCAAAAAAACCCACTGCAAAAGACATACTAGAAACAAAAATTAAAATAAGCAAAAAAATGGTAAGAGAACACCTATCTGACCTTGACGAATATAAATCACCGGGACCTGACAGATTACATCCCAGAGTTCTGGAGGAGCTGGCAGATGTTATCTCAGAACCATTGCACCATATATTTCAAAAATCCTGGAGCACCGGGAAAGTACCTGAGGATTGGAAAAGAGCTGCTGTGGTTCCCACAGAAACGAAATTTCATTTTGATGTATGCCAATTGGTATACATTCAAAGTGACAGTAAAGTTGTTGTTGTTGTTGTTATTGTTATTGTTATTATTATTATTATTACTACTACTATTACAACTACTACTACTATTATTATTAAATTATATAAATAAGTATTTAATCCTCTGTTTTATGAGATGTTAGTCTGCTTCCATAAGCCTACTTATATCCAATAAAATTGTAGCTACTTCGATCATTTATGAGCAGTGCTTATAATAATTTATAATCCTGAAGCATTGGGGAAGTACCTGAGGATTGGAAAAGGGCTGATGTGGCTCCCATCTTCAAGAAAGGAAAAAAACAGACCTAGGAAACTACAGACCAATCAGCCTAACATCAATACCTGGGAAGATCCTGGAAAAGATGATCAAAAAAACAGATCTGCAAACAACTAGAAGCAAACAAAGTCATAACAAAGTAGCCAGCACAGGTTTGTTAAAAACAGATCATGCCAAACCAATCTTATTTCATTCTTTGATAAAGTGAGTAAACTAGTACACCAGCGAAATGCTGTGGACGTAGTATACTTACATTTGATAAAGTGGACCACAACCTACTCCTTGGTAAGCTAGAAAAAGGTGGAATAAACAACACCACTACCAGATGGATCTGTAGCTGGCTGACAAACCGTACTCAATGAGTAGTCCTCAATGGCACTACATTCACATGGAGAGAAGTAAGCAGTGGGGTACCACAAGGCTCCGTCTTAGGCGCAGTACTCTTAAATATCTTCATCAATGACTTAGATGAGGGAATTGAAGGGGAACTCATCAAATTTGCAGATGACACCAAACTGACAGGAGTAGCCAACACCCCAGAAGACAAACTCAGGATCCAAAAAGATTAGACAACTTGAACAATGGGCCCTATCCAACAAAATGAGTTTCAATGTGGAGAAAAGCAAAGTTTTACATTTAGGCAGGAAAAATCACAGGTACAAGTGGTTGGTGGAGACCTGGCTTAACAGTAACTGTGAGAGGGACCTTGGAGTCCCAGTGGACAATCACTTGACTATAAGCCAGCAGTGTGCAGCAGCAACCAAAAAAGCTAATACAATCCTGGGTTGTATAAATAGAAGCATAGAATCAAGATCACGCGAAGTATTAGTACTGCTTTATAAAACTCTAGTAAGACCACACCTGGAATACTGCAGCCAATTTTAGTTACCATATCACAAAAAAGATGTTGAGAGTTTGGAAAAAATTCAGAGAAGAGCAACTAAGATGATCAAAGGCCTGGAGACTAAAACATACGAAGAATGGCTGCAGGACTTGGGTTTGGCTAGTCTAAAGAAAAGAAGAAATAGGGGAGACATGATTGCAGTATTCCAGTATCTGAGGGGCTGCCATAAGGAAGAGGGGGTCACGTTCACCAGAGCACCAGAGGGAAGGATGAGAAACAATGGTTGGAAACTGATCAAAGAGAGAAGCAACCTGGAATTAAGGAGAAACTTCCTGACAGTGAGGACAATCAACCAGTGGAACAGCTTGCCTCCAGAAATCATGGGCGCTCTGTCACTGGAGATTTTTAAGAAGAGACTATACAATCACTTGTCTAAGATGGTATAAGTTCTCCTGCTTGAGCAGGGGCTGGACTAGATGACCTCCAAGATCCCTTCCAGCTCTATTCTATTCTAATATTTTAACCTTCTGGATTCTGATCAAGGACTGTCATCTAGTCATCATCCTCAAACGAATGGGGGACAGAACGAACAAACTCTGTTCTAGAACAAGACCTTAGATGTTTTATTAATTATCAACAAGATAACTGGACTGATTTGTTGCTGTTTGCTGAAGTGGCCTATATTAATGAGGTGTACTCCAGCTCCAGTTTCACTCCCTTCCACGTGGCTAATGGACAGAGTTTTCTCCCTATGCCAGAATTGCCTGCTAATGAACCTGCCAAGGAATGGGTACATCAGTTGCAGAACATTTGGCCCATTGTTAGGAAAGCTCTGGATGAAGCCAGGGTGGCATATAAGACCCAGGAAGATAAAAAACAGATGCAGCCTAAACCCTTTCATATAGGTGATAGGGTCTACCTCTCCACTAAGTTTTTACAGTTGTTGCAACGATCCAAAAAGTTAGGGCTGAAATATGTCAGTTCTTTTCCCATTAAACGTATTATTAATCCTGTCACCGTGGAATTAGAACTCCCTCAGAGTTACAACAAATCCACCCAGTTTTCCATTGCAGTCTGCTGAAACCTGAGATTACTTCTGCATTAAGGCCTGCCTCTGGTCCTACCCCGCAACCCATTATGGTTGAGAGTGAACAACACTTTGAAATCAAGGACATTCTAGATTCTCATAAACATCATGGGTCCATTCAGTATTTAGTTGCCTTGAAAAATCTTCTTGCTTCGCAGAATGAATGGGTCTATAAGAAGCACGTTACAGCTCCTAGGTTGCTCAAATGCTTTCATGAATGCTATCATGATAAACCTGTTTGATGTGTTTGTTTTCCTCTCTTCTTCCTTCCTTTTCTTTGTTTTACAAGTGGATCTGTCGTTCTATTAGGGGGCCATATGTCAAGTCCCTTCAAATGGATTTGCTTATTGCTCATTGCTTGTATTGTATTCATTTTTGAGGCCTGCCATTTTGTTGGGAGGGAAGCATGTTCGTTGGGAAATGTAATTGCCTTGCTCTGCCTTGCTCTTCCTCCGTGTGCAAGGAATGTGTCCTGAAAACATCTGTCTTATCTCCAGACAATGGACCCTGGGACCGTTGGGAAACGAAACCAAGAGAGACCTTGAGAAGGGCGCTAAATCACTAGGTTCTCAAAACAACCTAGTACCTATGGATTGGCTGGATTTCAAATGGATGATTGGACACTGGGGGGAGGAGACCTGAATGGGCATTTTGATGTAACTTTTTGTGTGTGAAATCTTCAGACCTTGCTTTGCCTTCCTGCTATCACTAACTCTCAATAAAAGGTCCTTTTGAAACAATGCCTTTTTTGAGAGTTCTGTTTTCTTGGGAGATCTAGTTGAGGCATGACCTTACAGTAATAGTATTTTTTTCTATTTCTTATTCCTTCTCTGATATTAGTATCTGTATAAAACTAATTTACATAATTTAACGTTCATAGTATTGATTCTGTCCTAATAAATCTTAATCTTTCTTTGTCTCTTTTGCATTGTTTTACCAGAATATTAATTATATTGAGCAATTTTGATTAGGCAAAAAGGAAATGAAAATTTATAAATTAAGATAAATTAATGCAATTTGACTATGTAAAGTGTATTTGTAGGTGAGGATAAATAGAAAACAGGATTTCTAAGGCAAATACTGAATGGTAAAGAAAGAAGCATTGTGTGCCTTCATCTCACTGTTGCTTGTAAGTGGGACAGAGTATCTTGGCACGATCATGCTTTGGCATGAAATCCCTGGATGTGTTCATGATACAGGAAGTTTGCTACCAGCATAAAAGAAACAATGTTTGGATAACTATCTTGGTATTTACTTGGCAATTCACTTGAAATTTGCATAGAATTGAACAATAATAGTTTATGTGGTGAGTTTTGTATGCTTCAGATCACAGCCTAGTGCATCTTCAAATATAAAGTATTTATCTGTATTAATATATTTTACTGAATATAAATGTTACTTAGAATATATCCTCCACAAACCGTAGTTATCTTTTATTCTAATCAAAATAATTTTTCACTCAAAGAATTGATGAGAGGATTTCCCCCCATTTCCTTCTTAATGGGATTATCCAGAGAGTGTAAGCCTTTACTTCAGTTAGTTGCAGGCTTTGTGTGATGTTGTGTGATGGACAGGAAAGGGTGGCCTGTTGTTTTTATTCAGAAGAAACTGGAGTTTAAATAATTCTCATCCCCATGATAAGCTGATAAATTGTTTTTAGTGTAATTTTATTTCTCCTCTGGTGCCAAAAGCCTCATAACAAGAACATATTAGACTCTGTGTGATCACTGCTTTTTGATTAGGGAAATCTAAATGAGCAATACATATAGAAAGACAAGTGTAAGAGGCGAAGAGGAAATAAACATACAGATTTAATTTGTTGGTAGCAAACAGATGGGTGTGAAAGAAGAAACTGGTGAGCTAGAGGATGCTCTAGAAATGTCAACTATCAACTAAAGATAAAAACAATCTCTTCTGTTTGTTTGTCTTCTCCTTTCTCTCTTCATGTTGACAGCTGATAAATTGATCCCACAAGTCCAGGAAATAATTGGAAGATATTATTTACATTTGTCTTATTGACTTACTGTTTTGAGCACCCACATTCCTTAGTAGGAACATCTATATTGTAAGAATAAAAGCAAGGGAACAATTATATATAATTTATTCCAATGATACCTAATTCTTATAATAATAATCAGGGCTTTTTTTCTAATGGAACGCCCAGAATGGAGTTCCACCACCTTTTTTGGATGGAACCTTGTAAAGTAGGCAAGGCAGGTTGTATGACATGTGTGAGTTCCGGCACCTTTTTTTTTTTTTNAATAATAAAGTTGGAAGGGACCTTGGAGGTCATCAAGTCCAACCCCCTGCTCAGGCAGGTAACCCTATACCATTTCGGACAAATGGCTGTCCAGTTTCTTCTTAAAAACTTCCAGTGTTGGAGCATTCACCGCTTCTGGAGGCAGGTTGTTCCACTGGTTAATTGTTCTAACTGTCAGGAAGTTTCTCCTTAGTTCTAGATTGCTTCTCTTCTTGATTAGTTTCCATCCGTTGTTTCTTGTCCTGCCTTCAGGTGCTTTGGAAAATTGCTTGACTCCCTCTTCTCTGTGGCAGCCCCTGAGATATTGGAACACTGCTATCATGTCCCCCCTCGTCCTTCTCTTCATTAAACTAGACATACCCAATTCCAGCAACCTTTCCTTATATGTTTTAAACTCCAGTCCCCTAATCATCTTTGTTGCTCTTCTCTGTACTCTTTCTAGAGTCTCAACATCTTTTTTTACATAGTGGTGACCAAAACTGGATGCAGTATTCCAAGTGTGGCCTTACCAAGGCATTATATAGTGGTATTAATACTTCGCGTGATCTTGATTCTATCCCTCTGTTAATGCAGCCTAGCACTGTGTTGGCTTTTTTGGCAGCTGCAGCACACTGCTGGCTCATATTTAAATGGTTGTCCACTAGGACTCTGAGATCCCTCTCACAGTTACTACTATTGAGCAAGGTACCCCCTATACTATACCTATACATTTGGTTTTTCTTGCCTAAATGTAGAACCTTACTTTTTCACCATTGAATTTCATTTTGTTAGATAGCGCCCAGTGTTCAAGTCTGTCCAGATCCTCCTGTATCCTAAGCCTGTCTTTTGGAGTGTTGGCTATTCCTGCCAGCTTGGTGTCGTCTGCAAATTTGATGAGTTCCCCATCTATCCCCTCATCCAAATCATTGATGAAGATGTTGAAGAGCACTGGGCCCAGAATAGAGCCCCGGGGCACCCCACTACACACTTCCCTCCATGTAGATGTGCTTCCATTGAGGACCACATGCTGAATACGGCCGGTCAGCCAGCTACGGATCCATCTGTGGTGATGCTGTCTAACCTGCATTTTTCTATCTTATCAAGTAGTAGGTTGTGATCTACTTTGTCAAATGCCTTACTGAAGTCCAAGTAAATTATACCCACACCATTCCTCTGGTCCACTAATTTTGTCACTTGGTCAAAGAATGCAATAAGGTTTGTCTGGCATGATCTGTTTTTGACAAACCCGTGTTGGCTTTTAGTAATGACTTGGTTTGCCTGTAGGTGTTTGCTGATTCGTTGTTTGATTATCTTTTCCAGAATCTTCCCAGGTATTGAGGTCAGGCTGATATGTCTGTAATTTCCTGGATCCAGTTTTTTCCCTTTTTTGAAGATGGGAACTACATCAGCTTTTTTCCAGTCCTCTGGTAGTTCCCCAGTGCTCCAGGATCTTTGAAAAATATAGTTCAGTGGTTCTGAGATCACATCTGCCAGTTCCTTGAGAACCTTGGGATGTAATCCATCTGGTCCTGTTGATTTGAACTCATCTAGGCTGGACAGGTGTTCACTTACCATTTTCTTGCCTATCTTAACTTGTGTTTCTGTTCTGTTTTTTATGGCACTATTTTTGATAGGTTGGTCTGCTTTTTTCCTTTGTGTAAAGACAGATGCGAAAAACGAGTTACTTAACTTACTTACTTACTTAACTTAACTTATTTAAGTTACTTACTTAACAGCAAATCTTGTTGAGGTTAGTAGCCATGTATTGTGCATTGCAATAGTCCAATTGGGAAATGACTGAGTAATGAATACTATAAACAAGCTTTCCCTTTCCAAGAATGGACTCAATTGTTGCACCAAGTCTGTCTAGAGAAGATCTACCATATTATATTAACTATTGGCACTAATTCTCCTTTATTAGAATATAAGATACTTATATAAAAAGCTTAAAAGTTTTTAGAGTACAGATGTTACATAAAAGTAAACTAAATACAAATTGCAGTACTAGTGATGGGAGAAATTTTAGAAAAGAAGTTAATCTATTCCACTTGATCAATTCTGTGTTCAGCCTTATTCTTTCCATGTTTCTTGCTAATCTTCTGTCTCAATTTTTCATAGGGGTAATCCAGGAACTTTAAAAAATAATCATACTTAGTACTAAAAACGTTAAATTTAGTCACTTGTAATTAAAAGTGCTTAAGTGATTTTTTTTAAAGTTCACAGTTGTGACCTCACTTTTCTGGAAGTTAGCCTCGCTAAACTCAATGGGATTTATCTTAAATATTCAATTACTGTTCGGGGTTAAAACCAAATGATCAATGTCATTATTTCAAATCAACTGGATATCTGAGTTGACTTTTCTTTTTTTTTTCAAATTTTTTTTTATTGTTTTCAACATAAAAAAAAAACACATCACAAATACATCACAATTGAAAACCCCCCCCACCCCCCACCCGGACTTCCCAAACCTAATCCCAGGATACTATTCAACTAAAAGTAACCTTGTATTAATATCCCTAACTCCACAAAGTGTTATTCTACATAAGTAGGTGAAATATATATATATGAATAAAGAAAGAATTTTTTATCTAAAAACCTAGCTTATATTCCACCATTCTATGCTTATTTTGAATATAAACAATCCATCTTCTCCATATTGATAAAAATTGTTCATTTGAGTGATCCTTCAAGTAAGCCGAAATCTTTGCCATTTCAGCAAGATGCAAAACCTTCACTCTCCAGTCCTCTATTGTAGGTAAAACTTTAATCTTCCAGTTTTGAGCTATCAACAAACGGGCAGCAGTTAAACAATACAACATCAAATTCGTTTCTTTTACATCCAAATTGTGTGTGATACCTAGGAGAAACAACTGAGGCAGAAAAAAAATTCTTCTTTTAAAAACTTGCTGTAAATTCCACCATAATTTTATCCAAAAGGCCTTAATAACCTTACAAGTCCACCACATATGAAACAAAGTTGCATCTTGTTGTCCACACCTCCAGCACTTGGATTCATAATTCTCATAAATGCGAGACATAGTTGCAGGATCCATGTGCCATCTATAAAACATCTTATAAAAATTCTCACGTAGATTTTGTGCCTGCGTAAATTTCACATTTCTCACCCATATCAGCTCCCAGGTATCCATAGATATTATTTCTCCTATATTTT
>NW_015387804.1:357833-359362 GCF_001527695.2 Protobothrops mucrosquamatus | reverse complement strand
ATTTTTTGACCAATCTCCATCCAAACCATACTATGATCAGACAAGGTTCTAGGAAAAAATTTTGTTTTATTACAATCTGTAAGTAAGTCAGTCGATATCAAAACAAAGTCAATCCTTGAAAAAGAGTCATGTCTATGAGAAAAAAAAGTAAAATCACGTTCATTGATGTGTTGTGACCTCCAGACATCCATTAATTCTAGGTCATCTTTCATAGCAAAAAAGGACTTAGGTAATCTGGAAAGGGTTACATCCTTAGAAGTTGTTTTTTTATCTTTTAACGTGTCCTGAACCCCATTCCAGTCTCCCATAACAATCAAAGAGTTATAGTCCAACGCCACAATTTTCTGATGTAAATGTCTATAAAATTGCTTTTGAGCTACAAGTTGATTGGGTGCATAAACCCCTATTATTAAACACTTTCTTCCATTTAAATTTATTTCCACAAATAAGTATCTTCCTTCTTTGTCAACTTCTTTTAAAACAGGTGAAAGATGACTTTTAATATACATTGCCACCCCAGCTCTCTTTTTTAAGGCAGGTGCAGCAAACAGCTCTCCAAACTTAGAGTTCAATAATAGTTTTTGATCTTTAGCCACAATATGAGTCTCTTGTATGCATATAATGTCATTATTAAAATGTCTTAGGTAGTGAAAAATCTTACGTCTTTTATGGGGAACATTGAGTCCCCCTACATTCCATGATGTTAACTTACACATTAGGAGGATTTATTCCACTGACGAGACTAGCCGCATATGATTTCACAAAGACCTTAGGACGAGCGCCGCCTACTGGCTGCAAAATAGCCGGTATTTGACAATCAGCTGGGGGGCTATCAGCTGGTGGTCGAGCTGTCATCTGTCTTTCCTTTTCTTTGCGTCTATGAGCTGCGCGCGTAATTCTTTGTTCCTTTCCATTAGCTTTTGAGCTTTCCTCTAGATCTTGAACAGAGGCAGAAGAAAAATCCACAATCATCTGCTCAGGCACATCAACCCTCTGAGGTGTAGGTGGGCGTTCTGATTGTAAAACAGACGCCATAAAGTCTTTAGCCTTGCTAATCGAATTAAGCCTGTAGCGTTTGCCAGATATTGTTACAATTATGCCCACAGGTATATCCCATCTGAAATTTATTTGTCTGAGCTTCAACTCCTGTGTCAAAAAGGCATAATCTCTGCGCGCTCTAAGTATTTTTGCTGGAATTTCCTTTAAAAGAATGATGTCTTGATTCAAAATTTTAAATCTCTGTTGGTAAAAGAGCTGCATTATTTCATTACGTCTAGACTTTCTTGTAAAGTATATCACAATGTCTCTGGGTAAATTCCTTTGCTTTGCGATCCAGGAGTTTACCCTAAACACACGCTCTATTTCAAGATAAATTTCCTGACCACACGATAAGGCATCCCCAAGTGCATCTGCAATTACTTGTCTTAAGTTCTCCTTTGGGTCCTCAGCTAACCCACGAATCCGAATTGCAAATTCCATGTCCCGAAATTGGGCGATCAGCACATCACTCCTAACGTTTTCCAGACCCT
>NW_015387804.1:344958-356544 GCF_001527695.2 Protobothrops mucrosquamatus | reverse complement strand
AATCCAAACTATACATTCTCACTTTATTTAATATATATATTATAATAATCACCCATTTTTCTTATTTCTACACAAGAACTTAATCCTTAAATCAACCCATAGTTCTAAAATGCCTTAAATCCAATATATATAAATTTAGATTTCTCCTTTCAGTCTTATTCTAGGCTTTTTTTTCTGCCAAGCAGGTTTCCACATTAACACTTCTCTTTCATCAGATAAGTCTCTCTTTGTTGCTTGTGAAGCCACTTGCAGCAGTAATAGGCTTCTTGTCCTCTGTGTTGGGCCTCCATTTCTCTTGTTCTTAAAGCCTCGCCGTTTTAAAGGTTCAAATCTCAATCTTTGCTTTTTCTGATCCTCAAACATATAGGTAAGGTGCTTGTAGGGTGAAATAGTCTCTGTATCCTCAATAAAGTCATCTTTTAATGTATTTTGGTTTGTAGAATAGTCAGATGTAGTCTGAAAATCACTTTTAAGATTTAAAGGAAAGTCTCTAGTTCTTAGTTCTGTGGTAGTCTCTTTCATTGTAACAAAGTCCTCTTTAATCTCCCTTATTTCCTCTTCTGTTATGTTTTGGTTGGTAGAATAAACAGTTGCAGTCTGAAAGTCAGTTTGAAAGTTTGAGGCAGGTTGGCTCTTCGTTCTGTAATTATCCCTTTCCTTATAGCACATATTTCTTCAGAAACCTCATAGATCTTTTCCAGTATAACCTTGCAATTTAAGTGAGAGTAGGGTTTCTCCATTTTAAAAGTAATCAAAGAAAGTCCTTTATTTATTGTTATTATTATTTTTTCAGAGAGGGCTGTAATTAAACAGTGTCCAACCCCTCAGTTCCCACAGCTGCACCGGCCTATCTTTTCCAAAAATAATCTGAAGGTCAGGTTTCTATCCAAAAAATAGTTGCAACATTAACTTTTCACCACAAGATGTCCTGAGGAAATAAAAAATCCTTTCCAGACACCATTTCTTTTCCTTTTTTCTCTCTTTTAAAGGAAAACATGGAGAAAGAAATAATCTTCCAATATAACTACTAATACAATTCGAAAAAGCTTTTCTTCTTTTTCTCTTTTTTTGTATCCCAAAATAACTGAAAATAGAGTATAAACTTTTTTTAAAAATTTATTCTCAACGCTTCTCTTCCCACACACACAAAAGCTGCTTCTTCCAGACAGGGAAATAATTTCATCCAAGTTCTCACAGGCAAACAGAACCAAGCAGGGGAGAGAGAGGGGCTAAAAGGGTCTCACCCAGATCCTCTGCGGTGGGTCTAATGTCGCTTAGTTGTAAATGTGACTTCGGCTGGTGCAGCAGGATAATCGGCCATCTTGCAGGATGATCGTTGCTCCGTCGGCCCTAAGGAAATAGCTGGGACCGCGAGAGAAGCTGCCGCTCTCCCGCAGTCACCAGCAAGCCTCCTTCTCGGTGGTTGCCCCTCCAGGGCAACTTTCGACCCCCTAGGGGGTCTACTGACGAAGAAAACCCAGCCGGACTGGAGACAAGTCCCCAGACGCGACCGGCGTCGCCGCGTACCGGAACCGGAAGTCTGGAGGTTGATTCTTTTTTAGTGTGATGTTGCTGTGTCTTAGTTTGAGATTGTAACCATGAACCACATAGGGAGGTTTTCAAAATCCCAATAAAATTTTATGAAACAATAAAAATTCTGACTGCGTTTGATTCTGTTGCAATTTCTAAAATTTAGTCCATGTGCATATTTGATACTTCATAATTATCCTTGCTATAAATCTATATGGTAATTTATAATCAAAATAAGGAGATTCCATTCAATGGAAAAACCAGCAATTTGGTCCTATTTCTGAGGACTCAGAAGCTGCTTTATGATGGATGAAAGCAACGTTATATTTGCCTCAAGAATGGGAGATGTATTTTAGAGATAAATGATTAAGAACGAGGCATAGATCAAGAGTTGTCTGAAGGGAACAATAAATCTGGGGTCGCCACCAATCACTATTTACCTCAGGAGACTGGCCAAGATTAAGTTTTATCAATGCTTTGCAATTCTTTTGCAAATGAATAATTCTTTTGCTGTAAAATAAATTGCATGGTCTCAGAAATTGACTTCCTTTTATCTCTGATAAATATGTAACATTGGTGTCACCAATAAATACACTGTGAAAATATTATATCTAGAGCTCAGAGGGGATGATATAGTCTAACTTGGTAATGTTGGTTTGGAAGATAGGATCTATGAAGGATCATAATGCTGAAAAAAATATTATAAAGAAACATAAATGTTTCCCTCTGTAAGACATGACTCCAGCTGAACTTCAGTTACCAGTCTTAGGGTCAATGCATGATCTAAAATGTTAATATGGTAATTTATCCAAAGTAAAGATATGCATTTGGAAAAGTTAAATTTAATTAGTTTTGCACACATGCTGCATAAACATGATTTAGCATTACTAGCTGAAGCTTAGGATTAGCTTCATATATATATATCCTTTTCTTTCCTCTGGTACCATCATGAGAACAGAAGCTAAACTTTCTGGCCCTGATTTCCAAATTTTGATTATCTATTTGAAGTAAGTTAACTTTTTTAACATATTATTTTAATTGTATAAGTATTAAATAGCATTGTATATTTTTATCTACATATGTGTATTGCAATGTGTATTTTTTAAAATTGTTTTATGCACCATCAATATATTGCTTTACCATGTATATTTGTTAACATTCAAAATTCACTTAAAATATCTTAACTCTCTAGAGTTCTTGTTTTTAAAAAATAAGCCTCTATAAATTTAAAAGAAGTATGAAATATATATAAATGGTGAATGCAGTTGGATTACAACTAACATAAGTGTAATTAAATCTCATTTACTCTATATAGTGCCTTCCTTTTAATTTTGGCTGAGCAGTAATAGAGTGATTGTTCCTGTTTTATTAAATGTGTTTCCTGACCCTTCTTTCACTTTATTTGGGATATAGTTTTATTACTAATATTAATGTCTATGAGAGAATATTTCAATATATTGTAACAGAAATAATTCTGTTCAATGTTTCTTTTCTGGACAAAATGAAGCTAATTCATTCTGTTCCTGTTCTTTCATTTTAATTTCCCATCAAATTCAGTGTAACTTTGAATCTAGAGGTTACCAAAGGCATTTAATCATGACTGCATAATGCTGGGTTCCACTTTTATTTTTTTTTAATTTGCAGTCTTCAGTACTATTGTATTCTATTGGTGATTCCGTGAAACAATGGCAACTTTGTGGCTTTTGAATAGTTGAAATCTGTTTTAATAAGTCTCTTAATTGAAGAAAAATGCAGAGTTGTTTTAGCAACAGGTCTTAAGATCCTTTCTAAGCAATAGGATGGATAGGCAGCATATCTATGTATTTTTTTTCTTGCTGCATTAGATCAATCAGAACTGATGTGTCAGGGCTGCCTCTATCCAATTCCTAGGGAAGAAAAACCCTTGAAAATATACTTTTACTAGAAAAGAAATGAATACAGATGTCAAACTATGAAGATCCTTACTTTAGAACTGCCATACTGCTTCTAGTTTGCCTACTGTCTGGGGGGCGGGGGGAGGCAGAGAAGGTTTAGAGTGCACAGGTGGTTGCTATCAGTGTGACAGCCAAGATCATTGAAGAAATGTTTTGGTGAATAGAGGTTTTCTTCTCCTATCTAACGTTAGGCAGTGATGAGAAAAAAAGAAAAACTCAAACAACAATCAGGAGATGCAAGAAACATACCCATGAACAGGCATAAAAGTCTTAAATGCTTATATACAAATGCTCAAAGCATGGGGAACAAACGGGGACTAGAAGCAATAGTACACGAAGGAGGGTATGACATAGTTGGAATTACAGAAACCTGGTGGGACGAAACCCATGAATGGAATGGACTAATGGATGGATACAAATTGTTCAAAAGAAACAGGTCTACAAAAAGAGGAGGGGGAGTTGCACTATATGTAAGAGAACACTTCATATGACATACTGTAATTTAATATAATGCAAACACTAGCAACAGAAAACAATCCAACCAATGTCTTACATTTCAAAAGAGCTGACTTTAACAAACTCAGAGAGAACCTAGGAAAGATCCCATGGATGAAAATCCTAAAGGGGAAAACAACCCAAGAAGCATGGGAAACCCTGAAAAATGCGATCATAAAAGCCCAATCCTGCACAATACCACTGAAAAAAAACCAAGAAATTCAAGAAGAAACCAACATGGCTGCACAAAGATCTCTCTGACAAACTAAAAGAAAAAGAGGACAAATACAAAAAATAGAAAGAGGAGCACATAACTAAGGCCGATTATCAGCAGACAGCCCAAACATACAAAGATGAAGTCAGGAAAGCAAAGGCTCAGAACGAACAAAGACTCACAACAGAAATCAAGTGAAATACTGTGGATGTAGCAGATGACACCAAACTGGCAGGAGTAGCCAACACCCCAGAAGACAAATTCAGGATCCAAAAAGATCTTGACAAACTTGAACAATGGGCCCTATCCAACAAAATGAGTTTCAAAGCGAAGTTTTACATTTAGGCAGGAAAAATCAAAGGTACAAGTAAAAGATTGGGTGAGACCTGGCTTAAAAACAGTAACTGTGAGAGGGACCTTGGAGTCCTAGTGGATGATCACTTGACTATGAGCCAGCAGTATGCAGCAGCAGCCAAAAAAACTAATACAATCCTGGGTTGTATAAATAGAGGCATAGAATCAAGATCATGCGAAGTATTAGTACCACTTTATAAAACCCTCATAAGACCATACCTGGAATACTGCAGCCAATTTTGTTCACCATATCACAAAAAAGATGTTGAGAATTTGGAAAAAATTCAGAGAAGAGCAACTAAGATGATTAAAAGTCTGGAGACTAAAACATATGAAGAACGGCTGCAGGACTTGGGTTTGGCTAGTCTAAAGAAAAGAATAAATAGGGGAGACATGATAGCAATATTCCAGTATTTGAGGGGCTGCCACCATGAAGAGGGGGTCACGTTATTCACCAAAGCTCCAGAGGGCAGGACAAGAAACAATGGTTGGAAACTGAGAGAAGCAAACTGGAATTAAGGAGATGCTTTCTGACAGTGAGGACAATTAATCAGTGGAACAGCTTGCCTCCAGAAATCATGGGTGCTCCATCACTGGAGATTTTTAAGAAGAGACTAGACAGTCACTTGTCTGAGATGGTATAGGTTCTCCTGCTTGAGCAGGGGGCTGGACTAGAAGACCTCCAAGGTCCCTTCCAGCTTCTATTCTATTCTATTGAAGACTAATTGGACAACTGTCAGAAAGGAGAGGGAAGGTTTTATTCTTTTAACTTTTTCCTGCCTTATTGCCAGAGCTGGTATTCTTTCTACTACATCGGTATGTTATGCCTAATAAAGCTTTACATTAGCTCTTCTTTTTACCCAATTTCAACAAACGGTGTCCTGAGCCCCTACACCCTTTCTGGCTACCTCCAGAGGGCTGGTGAAGATTCAGGGGAAGATGCATGACCCAGAGCAGCTGGCTATAGTTGGGTCAGGGTCAGTCAGCAGGACTCCGATCGGAGATGAAGGCAGCTTCAGAAATTCAGCAGCCTTAAACGTGCCCCAAGGTACAAGAAGAATGGAGGGGACCACCACCGATCCTGGAGTGGACAAGTGGAACAGCAGTGTTCAAGTGGCCTGAGCTGGGGAAGTGACAAGAGGGAGAGTGGAAAGGAGCTGGAGCCAAATTCCCTCTGTACTATGCTCAACTTGAATGGGGCTGAGAACCGGAGTGGTGGGAGTGAAGAGCCTTGGAATGGGCAATACCTAAAGAGCGCTATTTGCCAACGTGTGGCAGTCAATCAGTGGAGCTACTGAGACAGAAGTTCAGCAGCTTGGAGGTCTGAGGGGGGAAGCTGATATGGAAGCCGGACTCAAGACCGTAGGTGGACTCTCTTCAACTTCCAGCACCAACGCCAGTCCCTTCACTCCAGCCCTTGGTGGGATCGGTAGCTGGCGCAGCTGGAGGAATAACTAGGGATGTCCACAACCAGGGATGTCTCCGCAGCCTGGTCCCAGCCCGGTACTAAGTGCCCATAGTTCACCACCAGCACCTGCCTCTCAACCTCGCAGTCCACCACCGATGCCTCAACCTGAAGCAATGGGCTAGCAACCACCACTGGTCCCCATGTATGGAGCTCAGCCATGGATGCATTCCTATGGCAGGGGTGGCTGCCAGGACTGTGGCCTGCACCGAGGCCACCCCCACCTCCTTTGTTGAGAGCCACATTTGATGGGAATCCTGAAAAGCTGGCATTCTTCCTCAAGCAGGTCTGGACACATCTAGACCAGCATGGAGGAGAGTACACTGAGGTAAAGGCCCAGGTGGATGTTGTCATAATCATCCTTGAAGGAGAGGCAGCAGAGTGGATGACAACTCTCCATGATGAAGGAGCCCCTGATTTGTCAGATCCGGATGCATTTCTGTGCGAACTCAGAGCCCAATTTAGCAACCCCATGCAGACCCAACAAGTGGAGATCGAGGTTTGCAAAGTCAAGCATTGGAGTAGGCCTCTAGCAAAGTATATCAGAGAGTTCAGGAAAATTGCAGGGAGACTCAGACACTGGCCAGAGTGACTCCTGACTCAATACTTCCAAGAAGGGCTGAATCGTGACCTGTTCTTTTACTGCCTAGCCCAAGGGATCCTGAACTGGCTTAATGACTGGTACCAGCTGGTGACTATTGTAGAGCTGGACCTGGCAGAGTACAAGGGCAGCGGAAGGTTAGAACCGCAGCCGAAGAGGGGTCAGGAGGTAGGCATTCAGCAAAAAAGAGTGCAATGTCCTGCCCCCTCACCACCCTACAGATCCTGTGTTATACAGATCCTGCCCTGAGTGAAGCTCCCCAAGCTGAAAATGTATTCCATGACTCCGAAGGAGATGAAGAAGTTGAGGGACTACATTGATAAAAACTTAGCAAGGGGATTTATCCAGACCATGAAATCTTTAGTGGCTGCACTGGTGCTGTTCAAGAAGAAAGATGGGTCATTGAGATTGTGCGTTGATTTCTGTGGGATTAACAGAGTGTGCGTGGAAAATATGTAATCCTCCCACTCGTAAAAGATATGTTGGGACATTTAGCCAAAGGGAAGATATTCACCAAATTAGACCTGAGAGGTATACTATCGAGTGAGGATCAAGGAAGGTGATGAGTGGAAAAATGCCTTCAACTTCCACCTTGGGAGCTATCAATTTATGATGATGCCTTTTGAACTACAAGGGGCCCCTGCTGTATTTATGCAGCTCATAAACGAAGTGCTACATGAGCATTTATATAAGGGGTTTTTAGTGTACCTGGATGACATCCTCATTTACACTGAGACTATGAAAGAGCATACGAAACTTGTGAGACAGGTGCTGAAAAAGCTGTTGGATGCTAAACTGTATGCTAAGCTGTCAAAATGTGAGTTTCACAAGATGAGCCTGAACTATTTGGGTTACCGAGTGTCATGCAAGGGGGTGGAGATGGACCCAGGGAAAGTGAAGTCCATCTTGGAGTGGCAGGCCCCTTGTACCCACAAGCAGCTACAGAGCTTCTTGGGTTTTGCGAACTTCTACTGGCAGTTCATTCCCTCTTTCACAAAGATTGCTTTGCCCATCACTGAACTGTTGAAAACAGGGAAAGGGTGGGAACTCTGGCTGAGTCAACCCTTAAACTGGACAATGGAGTGCCAGGCAGCATTCGAAAAACTGAAGGGGTTGTTTGCGACTGAACTGGTCCTAAAGCACCTAGACCCAGAGGAACCATTTGTGATTCAGGCAGATGCCAGCGACGTGGCTGTGGGTGCAGTTCTCCAGAAGAACAAGGAGGAAACCTTACAGCCATGCACATACATGTCTTGCAAACTGAATGAAACAGAACGACAGCGGGCTCTTTGGGAGAAGGAGGCTTTTGTGGTACAGTGGGCATTTTTGACATGGAGGCAATTCCTAGAGGGGAGTAAAACCCCATTTGAGGTGTGGACTGACTATAAGAATTTGGAGGCCCTGAAGGCCCCCCATAGACTTTCACCCAAACAAGTCCAATGGCCGCAGTACTTCAATTGATTTGATTTCAAGTTTAAGAACATCCCGGGGGGGGGGAATTTTCTTGCCGATGCCCTATCCCACATGCCTCAGTACAAGAGCACCTGGGAGGAGGTAGTGAGTTCCATCATTCCCACCAAGCAACAAGCGCTGCAAGCTATGACCTGGCGGCAAGAGGAGGAGCTCACTCCCACCGAAGCATTTGCCCAACAGCTGAAGCAGGAGTTACCGATGACACATGGTTTGGAACTCACCAAAGAGAACTGACCATGAGGGATGGGTTAGCATGGGTTTTGAGTAGTTCTGTAAGGGGTAGGGCAATCTCGTCAAAAGAGGGGATGAATTGACAATAAAAGTTGGCAAAACCCAGAAAGCTCTGGAACTGTTTGCGAGTCTTTGGGGGCTGCCATTCGATTATAGCTTTCACCTTGGCTGGATCCATTTCAATACCCTCGTTGGAAATTCTGTAACCAAGGTAGTCTAATCGGGTTTGGTGAAATTCACATTTTGACAATTTGGCATAAAGCTTGGCATTCAATAGTTTCTTTAACACTTCTCTCACCAGCTTTATGTGATCAGTCATATTCGTGCTGTATATCAGGATATCATCGAGATACACCAAAACCCTTTTGTACAAGTGATCATGTAGGACCTCATTAATCAACTGCATAAATACGGCTGGGGGCCCCTGATAGCTCCCCATAGGACAGTTGAAGGCAGTTTTCCACTCGTCTCCCTCTTTTATCCTCACCCGGTAATATGCCTCTCTCAGGTCTAATTTAGTGAAGACACTCCCCTTAGCCAGATGGGTTAAGCTGTATATTCCCGAGAGTCTATGACTGCAAATCCTGCAGCACAGCCATGACACTAAGCAAGCTGGCCATTTTGGGTTCCTAAAGACTCTGCACTTTGCTAACCATCAGTTCTGGTGGTCAAAAATGAAGAAGGACATTGAGAGTTATGTGAGGAGCTGTGCTACTTGCGCAACCAGTAAACAATTGCCAGGGAAAAGCCCAGGACTGTTGCAGCAGTTGGCTGACCTGGTTAGACCCTGGGAGGAGATAGCTATGGATTTTATAGTGGAACTGCTGTTGAGTGGGAGAAGCACCGTGATTTGGACTGTAATAAGCCTCTTTTCCAAGCAAGCCCACTTCATTGCATGCTCTGGACTCCTCTCGGTCTAGAAACTAGCAAAGATGTTTTTAAAGCACATCTATCGGCTGCATGGAGCGCCTAAGTGCATCATTTCAGATCGAGGGGTCCAATTCACTGCTAAGTTCTGGAGAATGATAGGGTTCTGCCAGGGGCTGAGCCCAGCTTTTCATTTGAATACGAATGGGCCACAGTACAATCTAATGTAATGGTGGAGCAGTACCTGTGTTGCTATGTCAACTACCAGCAAACGAACTGGGTAGAACTTTTGCCGTTTGTAGAAGTGGCATATAACAATGCAGTACACAGCAGCACTGGTTTCACTCCATTTAAGTTAGCTATGGGGGTGGAATTCATGCCAGTGCCAGAGTGCCCATAGGAGACTCCCTCCTCGAATACCTTAACTAAGTGGGTTGACTCATTCCAATGTGTTTGGAGTGAGGCGAAGAAAGCATTAAACAAAGCAGCTGAAAGTCCGGAAAAACAGGTGGAGAAGAAATCAGCTCCTCAGGGGCTGCTCCACATGGGAGATAAAGTGTATCTAAGTATCTCACTAAGTATCTCAAGTTGAAACAAACTTGCAAGAAACTAGGTCCGAAATACATAGCCCTTTTCCCCAGTGTGAAAGTTATAAACCCAGTGACAGTAGAGCTCAAGTTGCCTAGGATACTGGGGAGAGTGCATCCGGTATTCCACTGTAGCCTACTGAACCCATTTCAGGGGTCCACTATGAGGCCAGTGGGAAAAGCAGCCCCCACACCCCTAATGATGGGAGGAGAAACACATTATGAAATCTAACGGATTCTGGACTCCAGAATTCATAAAGGGAGGTTGCAGTATCTAATACAATGGGAGGGCTATTTAGTGTCAGAAGCTAGATGGGTAAAGGCTCACAATGTAAGAGCAGATTGTTTAGTGAAGCGGTTCCACACTAAATACCCCTGGAAGCCAGGACAAGATAAAATTAACAAACAATAATGTGTATTATTTTTTTCCCAGGTTCCCCCAACTCTGTAAGGGGCCAGCCTGTCAACCTATGAAGATCCTTGTTTTAGAACTGCTATGCTGTTTCTAGCTTGCCTACAATCCGGGGGGAAGGGGGGAGAAAGTTTCGTTTAGAGTGCACAGTTGGTTGCTATCAGTGTGAGAGCCGAGGTCATCGAAGAGATGTTTTGGCAAATAGAGGTTTTCTTCTCCTAAGAAACGTTTGAAGACTAATTGGATAATGTGACCTGAACTGTCAGAGAGGGGAGGGGAGGTTGTATTCTTTTAATTAACATTTTCCTGCCATATTGCCAGACCTGGCATTCTTTCTACCGTACTGTTATGCTATGCCTAATAAAGCTTTACATTAGAGATCACAATGTCTCTGGTGAAATTACTTTGTTGGGCTTTTCAACTGGATCATGACAACAGCTGAGTCAGGCAAGATCTGAAGCAAAACCCCACAAAGCATCAAATTGAAGCAAACCCTAGACCGCACTCCCCTTGTAACTAGGCAATTAGAGTTCAGTCATGGGCCAGAACATGTTTTGGAGAAGTCTCTGCATTCTGAAGCTAGAAGAGTTGGTCTTGAAAATGATAAACAAAGTCCAAGCTGGCATTTGCAAAACCTCACAAAAAATTCATCCTGCATGTTTCCCCCCTAAGTGGGGGAAACTTTCCCCCACTTTCCCTTTCCCCCCTATTTCCATGGCAGCAGGCAGCAAGCTGGCAAACAAGTGAAGATGCAGCCCCCCCCCCCCATAATGGGCTTTAGCTATATAACAAGAAAACAAAAAATACACAGGTAAAACAAGGTAGCACATCTCCAAAGAAAAACATTGATTCACTCAGGACTTGTCAGGATATTTTCTGTGAAAGGTTTGGAGGAGTTTGGGTGTCCGGCCAGGTTTAGCATTCACCCATTTGGATTGTTAAGGGGGAAAGGGAAACACAACGAAGTATTGGACCCACCCTCTATGTTTCCTCAAATCTAGAATTTCTTTAACTTTAATTAAAATGAAAACAGGTATGGTGTCAGGTACAGGATGAAAAGGTGACACACTTTCAGATTTCAATAAGCTGCAGTGAAACACAGGCTGAATATGTGACAAGAGTGATTTGCTTTTCATCTAGTTTCTTCTCTGCTCTCAACTTGACAACAATAGTGTTAGAGAATTTTAATTTCTCTGTTGGTAAAAATAAATCAGAAGCTCTCAGAAGCACATTGGTAAACTTTGATTCCAAATATGGAATTTTTACATCGCCTCTTCCAATGACTTTTGCTTTCTGGCCATTTGCCAAAGCCACAGCTTCTTGTGCTACTGGAACAAACCTGCAAAATAATTCAGAGTCATTAACAATTGTTTGACTTGCCCCACTATCTATTAGCCACTTGTCTCTGTTGTTGCTATAGCAA
>NW_015387804.1:332869-344858 GCF_001527695.2 Protobothrops mucrosquamatus | reverse complement strand
TTTCTTTGCATGCATGTCTTTTTCTGCAAATTGTTCCTCTGCAAACAGTTTTTTTTCAGATGTGTGCTGGCTCCACGTATGTAGCAATTCTTTCCTTGCAAAGCTCTCTGTCTGCAAAATCGCTCTTTTGTTGCAACTTGGTCCCATATGCTGCTGGTTCCTTCTCCTCCGGAGACTTGCAGTCTGGACCCCCTCCTCAGGAATTTCTCCTCGTGGCTACTCCTGAAATTGTGCTTTTCTTCTTCATTAAGCAAACATGCCTTTAAAGCCTCAAAATTTAAGTCTTTCTCTTCTTTGCACTCAAATATAGAAGAAACTGTGTCCCAGGTTTTATCTAAACTGTTCAACACCAATAAAACCTTCTGTGACTCAGGAAATTTAATCCCACGTTGTTCTAAGTCCAAAAATAAACTTTGCATTTTATTTAAATGCTGTTCCACAGATTCACCTGGTTGCAAACAGGCTCTGTAAAGTTTTTTTGACAATTGCACTATATTGCATGCAGAAACATTCACGTGCACAGCTCTCAACTTTAGCCAAATTTCCTTTGCAGTCTTTAAATTTGCAACATTTAGAAACTGTTCATCTTCTAAATTTAAGATGAGATAAGCCATGGTTTGATCATGGTTTTTCTGATCAACAGCTGCAAACACTTGTGGGGGATTTTCTACAATATACCACAGCTCTTTTGCTTTCAGCAAACATTCCATTTTTGCTGCCCAGATAATGTAATTCTTTTGCCCTAAACGAGGCACAGAGCTTTCCTTAAATTCCATTGCAGCCATTCTGCTAATTCTGCCTTGTTCTTATACTTTTCTAAACACAGGCAATTTCTTCCAGCTTTAAATTACAATGTAGTCCTTAGTAAGCTCTGGGCCCATAACCTGTTAGAGAATTTTAATCTCTCTGTTGGTAAAAATAAATCAGAAGCTCTCACAGTTGATTGCATTTAGCTGATTCAAATAAACTCTTTATATTCATATAAAAATATTTACAATACCATATATACTTCTTCATAACAACATAGCATAAATGAAAACTTCTTACAGCAGAGACAGACCTGAGACCTGAAACTGAAACCCAGCTTCTAACTCAATAACCTTTTGCACAGACTCAGTAGCACTTTCTTCACATTGGCTGACTGAGTTACCACATGACTCTTCCTGCTCATGAATATTCCAACAAATAGGGAGGGGGTGGTTGAATAGTCTAGGGTGGAAATGGAATGCCAAGAACACACCTGCAGATCGTGAGGCCCTGCTCCCCCTTTCAAGGACATGCTGTGCAAGTGTTTGAATGATCCAGATAGTTCCCATAACAAATGGAGCATAGGTGATTGGACAATGCAATGGACTAAGGGGAGCGGCCAAAAGGGGAATTCGTGTTTAATTATAAGGACCTTAGAGCGGGAAATTCAGAACTGGTTTTGCTTCTTTCGTGCCATTGTAGTGTATTCAATTAAAGTATTACTTTTGGGAAGAACAATGCCCCAGAAGTTCCTTTCTTGGATTTGCTAGCTGGACATCTGACAATATGTTTAAGATTCTTAGGCAACTCCAGTTGTACAGTGTCTGGGTTAATTACTTTATGAATGGGGAATGGACCCATATATTTAGCACCCAGTTTCTTCAACTATTGGGTGGACTGCAAATATTTTGTGGAGAGGTAAACTCTATCACCCACTTCAAAATATTTTGGCTTAACACATTTTTTGTTGGCTAGATTCTTATGTTCCTGACTTGCGTCTTCCAGTGCTTTACAAGCTAGTGGCCAAGTATTCTGGACTTGCGTTATCCACTCTACTAAGAAGGGTATTTGAGATTTCTCTTAGGGCAGCTCTGGCATAGCTATAAAGTCCTGATCAGAGGCCACCTTAAATGGGGTGTACCCTGTGCTACTCTGCACAGAATTGTTATATGCTACCTCTGCAAAAGGTAAGAAGTTAGCCCAATTGTCTTGTTGGTAATTAATGTAGAAGTTGAGGTACTGTTCCAGGACCAAATTGGCCCTCTCACATGCCCTGTTATTTGGGGGTGATGGGAGGAGCTTAAGCCCTGGACAGTTCCCAATGGCTTCGGAAATTCCCACCAAAACTGTGATGTGAACTGCATTCCTCTATCTGAAATAATGTGTTCAGGGGCACCATGCAAACTATACATGTATTGCACGAAAAGCTTAGCTAATATTTTTGCGGAGGGAATTTTGGGGCAAGGGACAAAATGCACCTGTTTCAAAAAAAAGATCAGTAACAATCCAAATTACAATACCCCCCCTTAAGTTCAAAGATATTTCTTTCCATGGTGCTTGGGGGCTGGCCAGAGTCTGCAAAAGTCCTGTAGGCTTCTCTGGTCTCTTTCCTGCTGCACAGACTGGACAGTGGCCACATAACTTTCAATGTCTTTTTTCAAAGAGGGCCACCAAAACTGCCTCCTAACCAAGTGTAGGTGTAAGGACCTGCCTCAGTTAAACCTCCCAAGAAAGCAGAACTCTTGAAACTTGCATTGTTTCAACAGGAACTTTTATTGGAAGGTATTGACAGCAGGAAAGTAAGACAGGATCTGAGGATTTCCCAGTTTGAATTTCCCATTCAAACCCCACCCTAGCTATCCATCTGGCCGGTTCACACAGAGCCAATCCATAGGTGTCAAATTGTGGGAAAGAACCAATAAGGCGCCACTCTCAAGGTTGTCTGGTCTCTCTGCAGCTTCTTCCCTCTGCCTGGAGATAAGGCAGATGGCCAGGGGCACATTCCATTCTCACCCCAAGAAAGATACTTCAAAGAGGAAGGAACAAAGGAAAGGAAATACACTGCAGAATCCCCATAGGACCCCCTCCCCTCATCAAAATGTCAAAATCCAAAAACGAGGTTCTGACATGCTGCCCCCCCTTTAAAAAAATCTCACTTTTCAGGTGCTCCTGTTCTACTGCACCCAACTCTTTGTTGTTTGGCTTTCCTGCCCCTGGGCTTCGCCTACCTAAAATCTGGGAGGACAGCAAAGACTCAGGGAAGACGCAGAGATGGAAAAGAAAGGGGAATCAATCTCGAGCCTTGGGGCGGTGGCGGCGGATGCAGCACAGGTGCTGCCCAGGTGGAGAGTGTGGTCCTTGCAGCCGGAGCAAGACCAAAGGCCTGAGAGGTCCCATAGGAGAGGCTGATGCAGAGAGAAGAAGCGTTCATCCTCAGAGGGACTTGGCGGTCAAACACTGCCATGCCACTCAAAAGCATGGTGAAAACTGCAGAGGTTGAGTTCCCACTGATCTCATCCCAGGGGTTCCATTCACCTGTGATGATGATGGCAAAATGACCGGCCACTTGGGACAAGTCAGGGGAATGGAAATACCTGACCACTATCCATAGCCACGTCTGAGGGAGAAGTTTGACAGGCTGGAGATGGGTGAATGAGGACAGGCCACACATCAGATGATCTCAGGTGGGCGAGAAGACAGGCAATCCCATGAGCCTCCACCACCCTGACGAAGTCCCAGTCCCATAGTGGTGGCATGGGCCGTCTCCCCGCTGCTGAAACTGAACCTAATGTCAAGTCCTATGCACTGGTGGAGCCCTGACCACTACCGACCCCACACCAGTCTGGATCGACCCCAGTGACAGGTCAGTCCCGAGTATTACCAGCATTCTGCCAGACCCGACTGATGCCGGTGTTACACTAGCCCAGACCAGCACTGACATTCTCCTAGCCCTGACTGCTACCAATGCCCGATAAGCCCTGACAGTTATTGGCGCTATGCCAGCCCTGAGCACCGGTAGCACCCAGTCAGCCCAGACTGCTACCAACACCCAGCTGGTCCCAACCGCTACTGGTATCGTGCGAGCCCTGACCATCGTCGTCGTCCTGCCAACCCAGGACCCATGCCAAGGGTCTTCCATCGAGGGGGATTTCAGCAATCACAGTTGCCTGGTTTACTGCAAGCTCTCTGGAACTGATGACCTGCAGATCCACCCCCCTCAAGCCCACGTTCGATGGTGATCCTGAGAAGGTGACTATTTTCTTGAACCAAGTGTGGTCTCGTGAATCGTTACGGCCGTGCTTATTTAGATGATGCCACGGAGTGGATGGCTGCTCTACGTGAGCTATGGGATTTTGATCTATTCATGTGGGGGCTGAGAACCAGATTTGAAGATGAATCCCAGGCTGTGCAAGCAGAAAAGGATATCCACGGTGTGAAGTAGATGGGTCGGCCTGCAAGAGAGTACGTAAGAGAATTTTGAAGGATGGCAGGACGGATCAGGCAATGGCCTGAACAGTCATTGCTCCACTACTTCAAAGCGGGGCTAGACCACAATCTGTTCCAGACGTGCATCTGCAGATGGAATTCTGATCAACTCCATGATTGGTACCGTCTGGCTACGAATTTGGATATCGAACTGACCAGGTACAACAAGCCTGCAACTTCAAGACCCTGACCAAGGTGAGATCCAGTGAGGCGCCAACCGTCGCAGCGCCCCCCCACCTGCCACAACGACTGGATCCATTAGGGCTCCCGCTGGATCCCAGATCAAGTGCTTCAAGTTTGGGCAACTTGGGCATCAAGCAGCAGACTGTCCAGTCCCTTTCCCTCCCCCCAAAAGTGCAACCACAGCTCCAACAAAACCAAAGAAACAACCTCAACCAGTGCGAGGGAAGTCGAATTGGGTCATCCAGGGGTAAGTTGTACAAGTCACCTCTCCTCCCCAGGAGAAGCAAGAGGATTCAGCTGAGTGCCTGCCCGCACCTGATCCATACAACAGCGATGATGCAGGAGAAGACGACCCGATGGTGAGTCAGCCTATCCCACCTTTTGCCCTTTCTGCCAAACTATTGGTACCTAAGTCAGCGGCTCAGATGGATTTGAACATTTTAGTTAATTCGGGCTGCACCTGATGCTTGACCAACCTCCCCACAGTACTGAAACTATGCATTAGGGCAAAACTGCTGCCTCTACCCATGAGATTCGAACAGGCCAATGGATCTCTCATAGGAGAAGCCCCAGCCACTCACTTGACTGAGCTAGTGCGCCTAGAGATAGGAGAGCATTGGGAGCTAATCTGTTTTGTGGTGATCCCAAAAATGACAGGAGCAGTAATTCTGGGGCTAGCTTAGCTTGAAAAATGGCGCCCATTGATCTGGTGGGAGAACGGAGTGAGGACTTTAAGACTAGCAACTAGACTTTCACCTCCTACCCCAATGAGTAGCCCATGTGAGAGCCAAGGGCAGCCCCTGGAGACCTTGAAATCTGCTGTGAGTTCCATGCTGGGAGAGCCACTCATCCCAAGTGAATATAGAGACCTAGCAGAACATTCAGCGAGGTGGAATACGATGTCCTCCCCCCCAAACCACTGACTGCGCTATTGAAATTTTACCAGGAACCAAATTACCCAAGCCAAAAATGTATTTAATGACACCCCCCGCGAACTGAAGGAACTGAGGGCATACATTGATAAGAACTGAGCCAGAGGATTCATCCAGCCAGCAAAATCGCGAGTAGCTGCCCCTGTGCTTTTCAAGGAAAAAAAGGATGGGTCGATGAGGCTGTGTGTGGACTATAAGGGGTTAAACTGTGTCAGCGTGGAGAGTATGTACCCCCTCCCCTTGATGAAAGACATCTTAGCCCATTTGGCAAAAGGAAAGGTTTTTACTAAATTAGACCTAAGAGAGATGTATTACCGAGTAAGGATCAAGGAAGGAGACGAGTGGAAAACAGCTTTTAACAGCCCCTTGGGGAGCTTCCAGTTCAATGTTATGCCTTTCAGCCTGCAGGGGGGGCCTGTTGTGTTCATACAACTGATAAATCTAGTGCTGCATAATCACCTGTATAAGGGGGTCTTAGTCTACCTTGATGACATCCTCATCTACACAGAGACCATGGCAGAGCATGTCAGATTAGTACGTGAAGTGCTCAGAAAATTGCTGAGCACTAAACTTTACGCAAAGCTCTCAAAATATGAGTTCCATCAAACATGCCTGGATTACCTAGGATATAGGATTTCCAGTGAAGGCGTTGAGATGGATCCAGCTAAAGAGAAAGCTGTACTGAAATGGCAATCCCCATGGACCCGTAAGCAACTCCAGAGTTTTGGGGGGTTTGCAAACTTCTACTGGCAATTCATCCCCTCCTTTGCCGAGATTGCTTTGCCAATTACTGAACTGTTAAAAATGGGGGGAAGCCATGACCCTGCTAGCCACTGACTTGGTCCATATAATGCCAAACTGCTTTTGAAAACTTAAAGAGACTGTTTGCAGAAGAACCCATTCTCAAACATCCCAATCCTGAGAAACAATTCATCATCCAAGCCAATGTCAGCGATGTGGCTGTGGGGGCCGTTCTTTTGCAAAGGAATGAAAAGGGGGATTTGCAGCCTTGCGCCTACACCTCCAAAAAGTTAACAGACACTGAATGAAGGTGGGCAGTCTGTGTTGTGAGTCCGTGCCAGCCAGTGGACCCAGCAGCTGAGACCGGGGAATCAGAGGGGGAGGAGGAAGAGGGGTTTGGAGAGCCATCAGAGTCGGAGGGAGGCTCTGATGAGTTACAAGACTCACAATCTGATGAAGAGCCTGGCCCCTCCAATCATGGTCAGGATGAGACACAGTTGTGTGGAGAAGATGAGTCAGACTCTGAGGACTCACAGCTGGAGATCATTAGAGACACTCGTAAACGAAGGCAGTTAACTAGAGCAGGTCAGAGGGAGTCAATACGGCAACTCCAAGGGAGGAGGAGAAGGCATTGAGAAGTCATGCCTTGGGGCTGCTTAATAAAAAGGGAAGATGTGGGGGGTGCTGGTTGCTGAAGACAACCATTGCAAAGTACTTCACGGGATCATGTTCTGTTGGTATTGCCAGTGAATAATTCCTTGTTTTGCATTGTGTTTCATGTGGACAATTTCCTCCATTTGAATTGTGTTTTGTTGCTTTTGTTTTTGGACCATTTGGCAGGTTTGTTATCAATATTAAAAGGGGTTTTGTTTTCTTCTAAGTCTCCAGCCTGTTTCTCAAAAGGGGTTTTGTCCTTGTGCATTTAACAAGGACGGCTATAGGCTGGGACGGAACAGTCTGGGAGAAAGAGGCTTTTGCAGTGTGGTGGGCTCTGCTCACTTGGCGTCATTTCCTTGAAGGGGGTGACTTGCCTTTTGAAGTATGGACTGATCACAAAAATGTAACACCCCCCCCCCGGTAAATTATCTCCTAAACAAGTTCAATGGGCACAGTATTTTAACCATTTCAATTTCACACTAAAATACATTCCGGGAGGAAATAAATTCCTAGCTGACGCCCTATCCAGTCTGCCCCAGTACAAAAGCTTTGATTGTGAACTCCATCATTCCGCAACCACAGTCAGTCTCTCTAGTAACTACAGGGGGGCAACCATTGGCAAAACCACCTGAACCTTTTCGTTGATGAAAAGACTGAAAGAGGAATTGAAAACCGATTCCTGGTTCCTGGAAAACAAAACCATACTGACTTGTCGGGATGGGTTGGCTTGGTAGGGGTCGAAACTGTATCTACCAGAGACTCTTAGAGTTCAGGCCCTCCAACGCAGCCATGTAGCAAACAAGCAGATCACTTTGGATATCTGAAAACTTTACATTTGATTCAACGGCTATTTTGGTGGCCAGGGCTAAAGAAAGATGTTGAGAATTATGTGAAAAGCTGTGCAACTTGTGCAACAATGAAAAAATGTCCAGGTAAACCCCCTGGATTATTGCAGCAAGTTACAGATCCTTCCCAACCCTGGGAGGAGATTGCCATGGACTTTATTGTGGAGTTACCAGAAAGTAGGCGGAATACGGTAATATGGACTGTGGTTGACCTTTTTTCTAAGCAAACTCAGTTCATTGCCTGCTCAGTCTTCCCTCCATAAAGAAACTAGCAAGAATGTTTCTCAAACATATCTACTGACTCCATGGAGCTCCAAAGTGGATTATTTCAGCTAGGGGAGTGCAATTCACTGCAAAGTTTTGGAGACACTTTCTTAAACTTATTGGGTCCACGCAGGGACTGTCTTCAGTTTTTCATCCATCTACGAATGGGGCTGCTGAAAAAGCTAATGCTATGGAAGAGCAATACATTAGGTGTTGTGTTGATTACCAGCAAACGACATGGGCTGACCTCCTCCCTTTTGCTGAGGTGGCTTATAATAACATGGTGCATAGCAGCACTGGACTCACTCCTTTTAAAATAGCTACTGGTAGGGAATTCATTCCCATGCCTGAACTCACTCAGGACCCTCCCGTTTCTCAAACTTTAGATCATGGGTGACTTCTTGGAAAGCTGTTTGGGACAATGCAAAAGTAGCTCTAATAAAAGCCTCAAAAATTTACAAAGAACAGGCAGACAAGAGAAGGGCTCCCCAGAGGCCATTTCGTGTGGGTGAAAAAGTTTATCTCTCTATGAAACATCTAAGACTCAAGTTGCCTACTAAAAATTTGGGACAAAAATTCCTTGGACCTTTTCCCATAGTGTGGATTATAAATCCAGTCACTGGGAAGTAAAGCTCCCTCGCCTTTTAGGGAAAGCTCACTCTGGAGCCTATTGAAGCCATACAGAGAAACTTCATTGAGATCTCCTTCCAGACAGGCACCTGGTCTTTTGTCATGGAGGAGAGACTCATTATGAAGTAAAACGAATCCTTGATTCAAGGTTATACAAGGGAAAGTTACAGTATCTGGTACAGTGGAAAGGATACCCACTATCAGAGGCTACCTGGGTAAAAAGTACTGATGTGAAAGCTGATAGATTAGTATGTAAATTTTATGATAAATATCCGAACAAGCCTAGAGGTGATTCCTGACTCTAACTCCTTTTCCACCTACAGGATTTCTCTCTTCTCTAGGGGATCCGACTGTCAACCTTCAACCGAATTTGGCTGCAGCCATCTTTACTTCCTTTTTGGTTGTCACAGTAATGGGAGGGAAGATGTATTCTCTTAGTTTAGACATAACAATAAATTGTTCTGTGGGAACCAAGGTCAAGTTACCTAAGTTTTGGCGGGCTGAAGCTACCGTTAGAAAGCCTGCCAAAGTAGTTAATTGGAGATTGTGATTTATGACACGCTGCAGGGGTTGGGAAGTTCAACTTGTTACTTTGTAACCTTTGGGGCTGGACTTTCAGTCTTGGTTTCACCTTTGTTTGTGCCGATACTATGTAGCCATTAAATGTGTTCTTTGAGGAAAGCAATTGCTCGGAGTTATTATTTCTACTGGTCTCATCTATCAGAACCATGACAGGAGGATTTGCGCCATCCACAGCCCCTATGGTGTCAGTCCCAGGCGAGGTCGATTTCTACTTCATCTGCCAACATATACCAGTGTTGTAGGGTGCGTAGAGACCCATGCGAAATACAGGTGTGGTAGATGTCCTTGTTGAGATCATTTTTAAAGCAGTCAATCAGGATGTCTTCTGGCCATGTGGCTAGCTGGCATGCCAGTTCTCAGAACTTATGGGTATATACGGCCACCGACCGCTGACCTTGGGGTGATGGTCTTGTTCCGGGTCTATGCCAGTGGGTCCTTGAACCTTTGGTGAAGGGCTGCAAGCAAGTGAGGATGCAGGCTGGCATGATGTTTGAACACATGAGCTTCAGTATTCAGTATTCCTCTATCTTTGATTTTCAATTTTAAAAACAGAAACAAGCAGGAAAACATTTGTGACAAAAATATATCAAACATCTTCACTACTTTTCTTTGAATTAAATGAACCAGGCTAGATATGCATTGTGCATCTCTTTGTTGTTTTTAAATGATAAAAAAAGAAGAAGAAAAATAGGGACTTCTGGTCTTGCGCAGTAGTGCAGCAGCCAAGGGATTTCGGGGCTCCATGCCCTTTGGCTGAATTTCTTCCTGTTAGGGGACCCTAAATCGGCCAGAAGCTGCCCCAAAGGGGCGGCAAAGAAGGAAGGAAGTCCCATGGACCACGGAGAGACAGCAGTCAACCCGATTGGTCCAGGAGAAGCCTTCCAGAGACCAACAGGAGAAAGGCTAGCCTTTCAGAGTCTAGCCCAAGCTACAAGCAACTGAAGTCAAAAAGCACTATTTTAAGCTGATTGTAAACAGCATGTTTGAATCTGGGTAAGATCATCGATTTTCTCTATCCTACTTATTAACTTTCCTGGGAAAAAAATTACCAAAAAGCAAAAGACCTCCGAACGTGAAGGAGGGGAATTTTTGCCCCACCCTTTTACTAATGGAAGCAGTGAATTAAACCTTTTATGGAGGACCAAAACATACAGAAATGAAATGAAATGAATATAAAACCTAATTTGGATAAGTTTGGAATTGTTGAATTGTTAAGATTCTCATTTTAAAGGCAATTTTCTATTTTGATCATTTAAAAAATAAACTGGTGCTGACATCTAATGGTGGATAAAGACTATGACAGCTATGGCTTTTATACAGGACTTGGCAAAATTTGGAAAAAACTAATCTGTGCTTGTGACCTTCAAAGCTATAACAATAGAGAACAGCTGTGACAAAAAAACAACAACTTGGGTTGCAGACAAAGAGAGGATTATAAACTTCAGGAAACCTTTTTGAACCTTTTTGGATTATAAATATCTACTAAACTGTGACTCTAAAGCTATTTGCAGAGAAAAGAGAACCTTAATTCTTGACCATTATAAAAAATCAGACTTGTAGAAAGAACTTATCAAGAAAAAATAAATCCTTTCAAGAGGAGGCATATGAGATGCTGCAACTAATTCAAACAACAATGACTTCAAACCAGAAAGAAATCCAAAATAACTTTGAAAACATAAACCAATTCATCTCCAATTTAACTTTACAACAAAAAAATCCCAGGAAATAACAATAGAGAAGGAGCAAATAAAACAGATAACTGAACACAAATTCTAGGATAGAGACTCAAAGATGGAACTTAACACAACAAAGAAGTATGATTTAACCCAAGTGGAAAAAAAATTTACAAGAAATATTGGTTTTGGAAAAGGCAGCTTACACTTTAAGTCCACAAGACAAATTTGAGGATAAGAAAAAAGACAGGTCAAAATGGATTGCAGAGATGTCAGGAACACCACTAGAACTGAAGAGACAAAAAATGATAAGAGATACAGAGAGAAAAAGAAAGAAAAAGATTTTCAACAAACATGAAAGAGCAAACGTCTCTTACAAAGATATTGCACTTGACTTATTTTTTATATCTACAGTGACACCTACAAGAATATGGAAAGACTCTTTGATTCAGCAGAATATATTGTTTAAAGATATTGAGCAAAAGAAGAAGGCCAAGTGAAAATTAAGAAAATAGATGATGGGACTTATCAGAGAGAATATTTAAAAAAAACCACCTGTTTGAATATGGTTAAAATAATAGAAAGATTTTGGATATGAATTTTACTTTAAGAGGGAGGAGTCCCTCAAATAACATAGTACTCTCTCTTTCTTCTCTTTTCTTCTGTTATTTCCTGATATTAGTAATATAAAAGAGTTAAAATGGCTTATATATAAGGATATATTTTAGATATTTAAATGCAGGGCTTTTTTTGTCATAGAACAACCAGAACAGAGTTATGGCACCTTTTTTGGATGGAACCTTGTAGGGTAGGCAAGGCGGGTTGTATGACGTGTGTGAGTTCCGGCACCTTTTTTTTTTTTTTTTTTACAAAAAAATGCACTGTTTAAATATGATTGATTTTAAGAAAATTACAATGGATTGAAAAAAAATGTTTTGAATAAGAGTTAAAAGACCAGATGATTAGATTTATTAAATGGAATATTTAAAGATTAAATATATTCTTAATTATGGTAAAAAAGAATGGAAAATTTTTGGAAATAAATATTTATTAGCTTAGGAGAAACATGGACTTTCAGTAGTATACTATCTTTTTATCCCTCTTTACTCTTGCTCTTTTTTCTCTTTTTTTAGTCTTATTTATTCCTTAAGTAAGGTAAAAGTTATGGGATGGTTTACATGAGAAAAATAGAATCAAATATTTAAATGTAATTAACTTTGAGATAATCTTTTTTTTTTTTTTTTTTTTT
>NW_015387804.1:324796-332355 GCF_001527695.2 Protobothrops mucrosquamatus | reverse complement strand
AGGTTGTAAACATAATGTCTCTGTCTCTTTAAATTGCATGTCTTGATATATAAAAACCTGTTCAAGATTACTCAATTCCTCTTCTATTATTCCTTGTTCCACAACTTGATTCATTATTGAAGAGTCAAAGTGAGGTTCCAGTATAGCCTCCTTAAATTTTCTCCAAGATTTCCAGTAAGTTCCAAGATCTTCTGTAGTTACTAAATCATTGCTTTCATCCACTGCCACCGCATCCACTTGTTCAGGCAAATCTTGAGAAACAATTACAACTTTAAAGCAAAAATCCTCATGTTTCTGTAATAAATTTTGTTGTCGTTGTAATAAGTCCTGCTGTTGTTGCATCACTTGATCAAATCTATTTTGCATTTTAACATCAAACGTTTGAAACATCTCAGTCATCTGTTTAATAGTTACGGACACCAAGTCCTGCAACTCAACTTTGAGATAATCTTAACCAGTAAGAATGTCTTGAACATTGTGGAAAAAACAAATGTAAACAAGAACTGTAAATGGGATCTATGATGAAGCAACCAGAATGACTAGATAAAAAAGGCATATTATATTGATGTGATTATTATTTGCAGAAATATTAGAAAAAAAGTTATACTCAAGTTATCTATCAAAACAATAAGAATTGTATTAACTTAAGGTTTGTAAAAGAGAACATTATGGGAAGAAGAGGAAATCAAATAAAGCTATTATTTGGGTTATAGATTATAGAAACCAATTGTTAGCAAATGTTTTTTAAATGTAAACCCAGACAACACACTGTTTACCGAATATTAAGGTGACCATGTTAAAAAATTAATAAAATATATTATAAAAAAGAGAGAAAAATATTCTTCTCTGATTTGTCATTGTTGCCATTATTAAGAAATATTCATGCCATAGGGCAGGGGTGTCAAACTGCTGGCCTGCGGGCTGGATGCATCATGAGGAAACCACGCCCACCCCATTCCTGGCAATGTGGAAAAAGCTCCGATACGTTGTGTGACATCACATGACGTTGCGAGTTTGACATGTCTGCCATAGAGTATATTATGAATTCCTAATAAATGTCAGCTTCCAATACAGAACTCATGAAACATTGATTCAGGCTTTCAAAATGCAACAGTGATTACATAAAAATAAGCAGGTTTTCTATTCCTGAAAAGTAGTTTTGCTTCATTTCAGCTTCATATAATTTCTATTAAACAAAACAATTACAGTACAATTATGAGGAATTATAAAAATATTATAATTATTAAAATAAAAAAATTACACTACAATTATGTGTTATGCAGAATTTTGATTATGCTGGTCTAATTAAGTGGATAATTCATTTTGTAATAATTTAAGAATTTGAAAGCATAATTTTTTAAATTAGTGAATGCATAATCCAGTATTAAAGGGTAGGATAGCTCAAATCATTTAAAGTAATTACTAACAAATTATTTGTTTAGAAAATCAAAATAATTCACTCAAAGAGTTGGCAGTTGGGCAATGTGGAGTTCATTCTTAATCTCTGGAATTTGAAATTTATATTATACCTGAAATAATATTGTTAACCAAATATTGACATTCTGATTATATTAAGTTGTAAATAATACTAACATTAATAAGCATATGTCATTCAGATCTTAATTCATAAACAGTGTGGCATCTATCCTGTTTTATGGATATTACTCAGGTATGCCACAGATTTTGAGATAATGCCAGGAGATGCTCAGAAACAAAATCATTTATTTCTCCCTTTTTATCTTTATATACAGTTGGAGTCCATTCTTTGAAGTTCAGACATTCTTGTGAATCTACATTCCTGTGAAGATGAAGTTGAGGGTTTCAACCAATCATTTTGTTGCATTTTTTTCATTTTTTTATCTGGCAGGTAAGATATATTCTAAATTTTATCAATAATAGCTGTTATTTTAACATTTTAACAGGGCTGGAATCGACCCTGTGATCTACTTTCAAGTAAATGTGCAAAGTATTAAAAAGAAAGGCTATAATCCTGTATCAATTTTTTTTGAATATTAACACATGAATGGGTCCATTAGATTCAATAACATTCAGATTAATCTCCCTTACAGAATTGTTCAAATAAAGTTAGAGAAAGAAATAGAATGAATTCAGCCTTGAAGTTTTAATAAATAGTTAAATATGTATAAGAACCAAATTCAGCTACTAGAATTCAACACATTAATTATTTGTAATCTTATCCTTATATGATATGTCCTTTCTCCCACTAGATAAGTTTATTTTGTTTTAGTTGAACATGCTCAGCATTTTGTATTCCAGGCAGGATTTGTAGGGCCAAAATGTGAATCTGGATACTTTATCTCACTTTGTAATTCAGGAATAATAATAATAATAATAATAATAATAATAATAATAATAATAATAATAATAATAATAATAATAATAATAATAATAATAAAGTTGGAAGGGACCTTGGAGGTCATTGAGTCCAACCCCCTGCTCAGGCAGGAACCCTACACCATTTCAGACAAATGGCTGTCCAGTCTGCAGTTTTATCATTTCCATTAATTTTTTATCTATTAAAACCTTTTGATTGGCTTAATTTTTAAAAAACTCACTTAAGAGACCTTTCTCTTCCTCTTGTTTTTGTTGTTGTTGTTGTTTGTTTCATCTCATGGACTATTCCTAGCAAGTTTAAAAATAATCAGGAGACTGCTTCTATTTGTATAGACAAAACGCAACTGCTTATTTTAAAAAATCCTTTATTATTCTTTTATTAAAAATAGGTCTGAAATACTCAATTGCTGTTGGAAGTAATGGTGAGTAATGTAGTACTTAGAAATGCCCACCTTTGTTTTTCTGTAGATTGATGCAAGCATACATTTCGAAGGCATCTGAGGTTCAAACTTCGTCAAATTTGTGCTGGTAGTGATGATATAAGTTTGATAAATGACAATGCTGATCATGCATCAAACTAAGCCATAATATATTTATTGATTTTGGCTTCGTGTATTTTATGAAATAGCCATTGTTGTTTGCAAGCCATGATTTATGGGTCAGAGAAAAATCCAATCAATTATTGTTCAACTATTATTAAGAAACTTGTCCTGTGAAACCAGACTTTAAAAATTTGTAGCATTCTGGCCCAAGACTGAAATTAGCCTTTTTAACAACATCAAAGAACAACAGCAACCAAGTAAGATTCCTGCTTAGGGATATTTGTATTCTTTTGAGGCATGTGATCATTTAAGGCTAAATCTTTGCCTATGATGTTCATGGAAGCTTTGGCATTTAAATACTACTTTTAGAAATATGTGCTTGAGTGTATGTTTGATTATGTGTAGCAAGGAAGAATCAGCATTCCGTTTTCTCAAAGGTGTGATTCAGCCAGTATTAAATATTTGTGATGCCTATTAACTTGAGTAAAAAGAACTAAATAAATTTTAGTTTTTTTTTACCTGAAACATTTAACTTTGGCTCAACTAGGTTTTTCAAGCTTAAGGAAGAAACGCTCAAATGAAATATAAATACTTAAAATATGGATAAACATCTTTTATAAAGGAAGCAATATTTAAAATATGCCAAACTAGCAGAGTTGAATGTGTATTATTAACCATGTCACTACTGTCCTATTGCTGTTAAATACAAGAATACATTTTGGTTCAATTTTCTTTGTCAGTAAACAATTTGGTAAAATACACTGCTGTAACATCTATTCTGATTAAAGTTACTATTTAATATGCAGGATATTAAGGGTAATATATCAACTGTTCTGTATTTTTTTACATGATCAATGTTTTGCTTATTGCTTTTCTCTTTTCACTGAACCCCAGATTTGTTTAAAATGTCTGGTGCAACCCATGCCAAGTACTATTTGGTGCATCCCTGGCAATAAAATAATACTGTATTAAAGTGATTTCTCTGTAAAGTAATAAACTTTGGTATGTCTTACAGTAGCAATTACTGATATTTTTAACTTAGTAGTTGCTGCTCATAGATGGGGGGGACTCACTGAAAACACTGAAAAAGATAATGTTTTCTTTTTCTATTCCAATACTTAAAGTTCGTGATATGATACATGGAATCACAGTTCACATACGAGGTAAGTGGAGCTCTTCTATTCTTATGGGAAGACTGCATAATTTATTGAATGATTTTATATCTTAAAAAAACTTAAAAATTACTAGTCTTGTTTTCAATTTAACAGGCAATAGTATATTCAATGGACAAAGTTGTCCAATTTAAACTATTAAATTAAATATAATTACTGCTTGTGAGCCCCAGTGACACTCAAAGTAATTTACATGTAATAAAACAGCAGTTGAAATGAAATACCGTAGTTTTAACAATAATTAAAATAAATATTTTTAAAAACAAAGAAAAAAACTAAAGGTATATGAGACTTATTTTGATATCAGACAATTAGGTTACTTACCTAAGTAATTTCTATTTTGGTTGGTAGTTTCTCTTTAGCATCATAGCATGCATTTCCCACTGGAAATTCAATAAATTAAACAGAGGCCCTTTGTGTGGAAAAATATGTGCTTTATTTTATAAATTGAATGCTTGCCATCATTTTGAAAAACTAATGTCAACCTGCGTTGAGTAGATATGAAACATGACAACTAAAAAGTCTCTGCTCTTCACTAATAATCATTTGTAATTCTATCTTTGTCTCGAATCTGGAAAACAGAATGAATGCAGAGCTTGTTAACAGTGAACAGGATTTAAGAAGATAGTAAGCTAGATAAACGAGAAGAAAAATAGTCAAAAATATCTTTTGGATTCAAGTAATGTTTGGATGAAAACAATGTTAAAAGAGAATAATAAGGTTCATTTTATATTCTGCAATTCTATAAAAAGAAACCAGTCCACTCCTGCAGGTAGCAACTGACTTTTACTGATTTTCCCAAGTGGCACTAGAGAAGATAAACTACTTTTCAACCATATGTCCCTGACACCATGTATCTCTTGGATTGTAGTTTTATTCTGGTAGAGCACTGAAGTAATATAACGTATTGCTTATTTCCTTTAACTTTTTAAAATTAATTTAAAGAACAGACTGCCTAACTAAATGACTCTGGGTGATTTGCAATCTTTTAAAAAACCTGTCATACAAAGGATACAAATGACCAAAAGAGCAAAAATACCACAAACAAAGCAATGCAGACCACACCACGCAGAAACGAAACAAATCATTGCAATCACCCTGTTCTCAAGGTCTGAGACAACACTGGATGTATTCTTAAGTTTCTAAAGAAAAACTTTAGAAACAATGAAAAATAGATTCATACATTTTTTAATTTGATTAAGTCATTACTGCATGTTATAACAGGAGCCCAGCTGCTTTTGTTTGTTTCTCATGGTGGATTGAATGATTTCTTGAAAACTGATCAAATTTAATAATGTTTCTATTATTATATATTCAACAAATATTATTGAAACTTTAATAATAACTTCAAATGATATTTCTTTTTTTAAAAAAAAACAACAAGTTTTTTTGTTGGTTTTCTAAGTTTTACAACAAGGTGCTCTAGGAACACCATGGTGGTGGGGTAATCAATCATCAAAAAACAAAATCATATATATATATATATATGCTAATAAATAAATAAATAAATAAAAGTGAACACCAGGGTAAAATCATTAAACTATAAAAGTTTAATACCAATAAACAACCGCCAAGCTTTCGTCAGCTTCCACTGCTGACATCATCAGGGCTTAAGAAGCCAGTCCATGGGAGAGTCTTTTATAGGTTGAATGAGGCCTGCACACGGCCCCTGGACCTCGTCACTGGCCCTGATTGCGTAGGCTGTGTTCCAGCGCTGGTTTTCCCCCCGCTGGCTGTTCTTATCCTGCAATGCTCACCCGTGCGTATGCCTTCACATAACTCATTCTCACACGGGCCGGGGGTGGATGGAACATTCCCCCCTCCTGCCCTCCTCGGCCGTATCCCCCGTGCCGCCTGCCCGTGTGGTCCTGCTCTCCTACTCCCTGCAGCGATCAAATCCACCCGGCTCGGGGTGCCTATTCCCTTTTCTGGAGTCCAGCTGGTCCCAGCCACCTCATTGCCGTTCCCACAGGCACTTCCCCCCCTTTCTTCTCTGATCGTATCTCCCGTATCTCTTGTATCTCTCAGCGATCTACCCCTGTCGTTCTTCCACTCGCCCCACCTGGGATGACTAAATTCATTCTCCCCCTTCACAGGGAGATTACGGCGTGGGGTGGTCGGATCGCTGCCGCAGGGCGGCTCGGCAAAACCGGACCGAGACCGGACCGTGCGGGGATGACAAGACAGAGGCCGATAGGGAGGAAGGGGGCCCCAGAAGGATGGTTACTCGATCGCGCACGAGGGAGGAGAGGAGGATCTCGCCGAGCCGCCCTGCGGCAGCAACCCGACCACCCCACTCCGAAGTTCCGTTGTGCTTGAGCCAACGGGAAACACGGAGCAACCCCCTGAGAACCAGCGACCGAGCTAGGAACAGTAGACAGGAAGGGGGGAGGAAACGATCCGGACAGGATAACACCTATAGAGGGGATGGACACGGGGGTGAGGAGAAGGGGGCTGACGAGGAGAACGAAGGGAAGGAAGAGGTGAAGGGGGAGAATGAATTTAGTCAGCCCAGGTGGGGCAAGTGGAAGAACGACAGGGGTGGATCGCTGAGAGACACAGGAGGTACGGGAGATATGATCAGAGAAGAAGTGGAAGTGCCTGTGGGAATGGCAACGAGGTGGCTGGGACCAGCTGTACTCCAGAAAAGGGAATAGGCACCCCGAGCCGGTGGATTTGATCGCTGCAGGGAGTAGGAGAGCAGGATCACACGAGCAGGTGGCGCGGGGGATACGGCCAAGGAGAGATACAGGAGATACGGGAGATACGATCAGAGAGGAAAGGGGGGGAAGTGCAAAGGCCGATAGGGAGGAAGGGGGCCCCAGAAGGATGGTTACTCGATCGCGCACGAGGGAGGAGAGGAGGATTTCGCCGAGCCGCCCTGTGGCAGCGACCTGACCACCCCACACCGTAATCCCGTTGTGCTTGAGCCAACGGAGAACATGGAGCAACCCCCTGAGAGCCAGTGACCGAGCTAGGAACGGTAGACAGGAAGGGGGGAGGAAACGATCTGGACAGGATAACACCTATAGAGGGGATGGACACGGGGGTGAGGAGAAGGGGGCTGAAGTGGAGAACAAAGGGAAGGAATTGGTGAAGGGGGAGAATGAATTTAGTCAGCCCAGGTGGGGCGAGTGGAAGAACGACAGGGGTAGATCGCTGAGAGATACAGGAGATACGGGAGATACGATCAGAGAAGAAAGGGGGGGAAGTGCCTGTGGGAACGGCAACGAGGTGGCTGGGACCAGCTGGACTCCAGAAAAGGGAATAGGCACCCCGAGCCGGGTGGATTTGATCGCTGCAGGGAGTAGGAGAGCAGGACCACATGGGCAGGCGGCGCGGGGGATACGGCTGAGGAGGGCAGGAGGGGGGAATGTTCCATCCACCCCCGGCCCGTGTGAGAATGAGTTATGTGAAGGCATACGCACGGGTGAGCATTGCAGGATAAGAACAGCCAGCGGGGGGAAAACCAGCGCTGGAACGCAGCCTA
>NW_015387804.1:319164-321362 GCF_001527695.2 Protobothrops mucrosquamatus | reverse complement strand
AGAGGTAGGGTGGACAGAAGGAAGGAGGGGGAAGTTAGGAGTAGGGGGGGAGTAGAACAACATCGCCCCATTTCGAGGGCGTTTACCTGCTCCCGTGCGTTTGCCGCACGGGCGTGCCAGGTGACTCCGGTGGGGAGAGTGAGGAGGGAGGTTAATAGTGTGGGAGAGGAGGAGAAGGATTGGATGAAGGAGGAGGTATGGTTGCAGGATGAGGGGGGGAGTGGCGCACATAGCGCGATCGCACGAGTGTGTCCCCAGCTGTCGGGTAGGGGGGAAGGGAGTGAGCTAAGGCCGACCCCCCTGCGGGGGGATGAAGATATGTGGACCGAGGGAAAGAGAGAGATAGAGATGGTGAGAAAGACGCCCTGGCAGGAGGGGGAAACGAAAGATCAGGCAGATAGGGCACGACGGCCACCAGGTAGGATGGGGGGCGGTGTGGACAGCAGGGAGGAGAGTACAGGAAGGGGAGCAGGAGTACAACATCGTCCCATTTTAGGGGCGATCACCCGTTCCCGCGCGGCTGCCCTACGGATGGTCCAAACCCCGGTGGAGAGTGAGAGGGGGGGTTAAGGGCACAAGAGGGAAGGGGGAAGATTTAAGGAAGAGAGAGGCACGGCGGCAGGATGAGGGGGAGAGTAGCGCAAACGGCGTGAATGTATGTGTGAGTGAGAGAGGAGGGGGGGTGAAGGGTACGAGAGGGAAGGGGGAAGATCGTACGAAGAGAGAGGCACGGCTGCAGGATGAGGGGGAGAGCAGCACAAACGACGCGAATGTATGCGTGTGTCCCCGGTTGACTGACAGGGGAGAGGAGAGTGAGCTAGGGCCGACCCCCCAGCGGGGGGATGGAGGAATGTGGACTGAGGGGAGGGGAGAGATAGAGATGGTGGGAAAGACGTCTTGGCAGGAGGGGGGGAAGAAAGATCAGGCAGGTAGGGCACGGCGGCCACCAGACAGGATGGGGGGTGGGGTGGATAGTAGGAAGGGGGAGGAGGTTATGGAAAGAGAAGCAGGAGTACAGCATTGTCCCCTTGTAGGGGCGATCACCCGTTCCCGCGCGGCTGCTCTACGGACGTGCCAAACCCCGGTGGAGAGAGAGAGAGAGGGTGTGGGGGTCTAGGGTATGAGAGGGAAAATGGGGAAGACCAAAGAAAGGGAGAGGCATGTCTACAGGATAAGAAACAGGCAGGAAGGAGGAGAGTGGGTGTGGGGGGAAGCGATGGTGTAGAAATAGGCACGGCTCGGGTAGATCAGCTGAACTGAGTGAGAACGGAGTTAGAACGGCGATTGGCCATTGGAGCGTCACGACAGCACCTATGGGCCGGGTGCAAAGGTGGCCAGAATATAAGAAGCGCCCTCCCATTGACCGACATGGATCCCTGAAGATGCTGACAGAAAGCCGGTGAAAGCTTGGATCACTATTTATTAAAACTTTTTAAACTTTTTAAAGGTTTTGTTTTTCCTGGTGCTCATTTACGTTCGTATGCTTTTACTATATATATATATGTAGGTCTTTGGTCATTCGGGTTCTCTCCCGCGTAAAATTGGAAGTATCCTGGTGACGTTTCGACGAAGTCACATTCGTCATCTTCAGCTGGTGTCTTCAGCTTCCTGCTTCTGGGAGTAGTGTGTGTGATCGCAGCTGTGATCACACACACTACTCCCAGAAGCAGGAAGCTGAAGACACCAGCCTGAAGATGACGAATGTGACTTCGTCGAAACGTCGCCAGGATACTTCCAATTTTACGCGAGAGAGAACCCGAATGACCAAAGACCTACATACAAACACCCGCGAAAACCTCAGAAAACATATATATATGGTGGTTTGACACGGAAAGGCAGCAGAAGTAAGGATAGAATGATAGCCAAAGGAGTTAATGAGGATGTTACAATGATTGGTTACCACAGCCCTATCACGAGATCTAGGGCCCGGATGCAGGCGTCGGTTTATTTATAACTGCTTTTCCCATTGATTGACTTTGTGCCCTGAGGATGTCGGAAAGATCCGACGAAAGCTTGGCCCCTATGATTGTATGCTTTTAAAAGTTTTTAAAGGTTTTTTACTAAACTTTTAATTGTCTTATACTCTCCTGGTGTTCGCATTTTTATTTTGTATTATATATATATATATATATATATATATATATATATATATATATATATATATATATATATATATATATATATATATATATATATAT
>NW_015387804.1:313422-315702 GCF_001527695.2 Protobothrops mucrosquamatus | reverse complement strand
GGTGATTCCGGATCTCCTGACTTTCCGCCGCGCCCTCAAGACATGGCTTTTCCAGCAAGCGGGCCTGGCCTAGGGTGGATTTTAAATCGGGTTCATTTTTAGAAAATTTTAAATGTCACAACTTAAAATATTTGGGTTTTAATTGGTTTTATTCGGCGGGGATTGTGGGTTTGTTTCTGTTTTAAAAAATGTTGTGAGCTGCCCTGAGTCCTTCGGGAGAAGGGCGGGATACAAATTGAATAAAATGAAAAAAAAAATGAAAAAAAAATGATTGAATCCGCCCCTGACAGCCATGCTTCTTTTAGCAGGCGGCCTCCCTTCGTGGAGTCATTAGCTAAGATCTGGGCATTCTCAAAATCAAAATGATGTCCATGCTCCATCATATGGGCCCAAATCTGGGAGTATGACTCCCCTCTCCTGACCGCCAGTCTATGTTCTCGAAGGCGTGTTCCTAGTCTCTTAGATGTTTCACCTATATAATTGCTCTGGCACCCCGTGCAGTCGATCTTATAAACAATCACTGATCTCTCAGCACTGGGAAGTTGATCTTTGGGGCGCATTACTTTTGCCCGCAAGGTCTGGTCCGGTCTATGAGCCACCTTTATGCTATATGGCGCCAGTAGCCTGGCCGTGGCCTCTGACACATTGCTGATATATGGCAGAGTCACCCGTGTAGTTTGTATTGCAGGTCTCCCTTCACTCTGCCGTACTTTCTGGAATTTTGGTGCTGTACTATGCCATTTAATGAATCTAAGGGGGTAGCCATTCCTCCGGCAAATCTTAAACAGGTGTTTCCTCTCCTCCGTCTTTGACTCAGCTGTGCTGCAATGCGACTGTACCCGTTTGAATAGGGTCCTAATGCAGCTGGCTTTATGGGAGGTCGGATGGTTACTGTGGTAATGGAGGACACGGTCCGTGTGCGTGGGCTTCCGGTAGACTTTGGTGTTTAACGTGCCATTTGACGAGCGCTGGACTAGAACATCCAAAAAGGCTATCGAGCCCTGGACCTCCTCCTCCACAGTAAACTGTATATCNTGTAAGTTGTTTCCTGGATCCGATGGCAAGGCATTCTTACTTCCCCTGCATACGGCTCCCCCGCTGTTATACGTGTGTCTGTCTCAGGGAGGTGGGGGGGAATGTAAGTTGTTTCCTGGATCCGATGGTAAGTCATTCTTACTTCCACTGCATACGGCTCCCCCGCTGTTATACGTGTGTCTGTCTCTGAGGAGTGGGGGGGAATGTAAGTTGTTTCCTGGATCCGATGGTAAGTCATTCTTACTTCCACTGCATACGGCTCCCCCGCTGCTATACGTGTGTCTGTCTCTGAGAGATGGGGGGGAATGTAAGTTGTTTCCTGGATTTGGTGGTAAGGCATTCCATTGTCGGCAGGTCGTCGGGTGTGCTGGGGAAACCCTCCCCTCACCTTGCCTCGATCGGGTTATCATAGGATGTCTGACAGTGCTGCTGGTGGGTAGCTCATCCTCCCCTTGGTTCTTTGAACTCGTAATGTCTTGCTCATTCACCTGCTCCTTGGATCTCAATCCTTTGTTGGGTGAGCTGTCTCCCCCTGCTAGGGGGGGGGAGGCGCTTTGTAACTGCCTTTGGGATCTCTGTGACGGTTGTTTGTTGGGATCTGTTTGTTGGGGGTCAGCCGATGACTGCACGTTTAGCGGAAGGGGGGCCGCCATTCCAGGCCTTGCTAATCTGATCGAGTGAGGGTAGGTGGGGGCTCCAGGGGGTGTTCTTTTTCCGGTCCTGTAATTCCCTCCCCACTCCTCCTGGGTCGTTCCTGTAGTGATTGGTGTTCCATGTCCTGAGTGCTCGATGAGCTGAGCACAGGCCTACATGGCGGACGCCTGTTTCGTAGCTCCGCTGTAGTGGAGCCGAAAATGGGCAGAGGGGGGCCTTGGAGACCCCCGAAGATTCGGAGACCTGTCTGGAGACCAGTCCCCAGGTTGACCTCTCCCCGGTGAGTTCCCCGGGAATGCGAGGGGACGTACGAGCGTGGAGCCGACCGGGCAGCTGTTTGTCGCCCTGCTCAGCCTTTTCGTCCTTCGAGGTCTCGGCGGTCTCGGCCGAGACCTAGATGGTTCCGTCCCAGGCGACTGATGGACCCTGAAAGGTTCCTGACGGAGCTTGGGCCATATCCGGAGGATCTGGTCCACGACTCGGCGGAAAACCAGGCGGCGGCTTGGGAGACAACTGCCGCCGCTGCATTGGACCGAGTCGTGCCTTTGCGGCCTCTGACCCGACGTAGATCTCGACTGGCTCCCTGGTTTA
>NW_015387804.1:307911-311603 GCF_001527695.2 Protobothrops mucrosquamatus | reverse complement strand
AGTCCTGCAAGCTGGAATAACCAAGTCTTGAGGGCGCGGCGAAAGGAAGGGAGATCAGGGATAACCCTGATCTCTGGGGGCAGTTCATTCCAGAGGGTGGGAGCTCCCACAGAGAAGGCCCTCCCCCTTGGGGTCGCCAGCCGGCACTGTCTGGCTGACGGCACCCTGAGGAGACCCACTCTATGGGAGCGTACCGGTTTAATCTACCAAGCTTTCGTCAAGTGCACTTGACATCATCAGGGTTAAAAAGGCAAATGCTGGGAAGGTTTATATACAGTCGTTCAACGCCTGCTTCCGGCTCCTGGAGCGCGTAACCGGCCTTAGCTGATCCTGCCGCACTTCAAGCGTGCTGCCTGCTTTGATGTCCAGCTCCTTTTTCTGAATTCACATCCTTTTGAGTGCTGTTACATTCATTATCAGGGTGTTAGGCAGATTCGATGGTAAGGCATCCTTGCTTCCCCTGCATACGGCTCCCCCGCTGCTATATGTGTGTCTATCTCTGAGGAGTGGGGGGGAATCCTTGCCATCGGATCCAGGAAACAACTTACATTCCCCCCCACCCCTCAGAGACAGACACACGTATAACAGCGGGTGAGCCGTATGCAAGGGAAGTAAGAATGCCTTACCATCGAATCCAGGAAACAACTTACATTCCCCCCCACCTCCCAGAGACAGACACACGTATAACAGCGGGGGAGCCGTATGCAGGGGAAGTAAGAATGCCTTGCCATCGGATCCAGGAAACAACTTACATTCCCCCCCACCCCTCAGAGACAGATGATGTCAAGTGCAGTTGACAAAAGCTTGGTAGATTAAACTCTATATGTTTTATAGATTTCTCTTGGTGGTCGCTTTGTTTTATAATGAATATTCCCAAGAGTCGTATTTTTGTTTTTATTGCTGAATATTATAGTAGGGCAGTTGTGCTCGAGGCAAGACGCTGGGAAAAGTCGGCATGCCGCATCGTAGCTAGCTACCGTAAGCTGACTTTTCTCCATACATGCATGTGCAAAGGACTATCGCCTAGGTCATTGAGGAAAAGACCAACTGTTAACTCTATTGAGTGCCTGCAAGTAGTGCGACAATTCCAGCATCGACCACCAAGAGAAATCTATAAAACATATAGAGTTTAATCTACCAAGCTTTCGTCAAGTGCACTTGACATCATCAGGGTTAAAAAGTCAAATGCTGGGAAGGTTTATATACAGTCGTTCAACGCCTGCTTCCGGCTCCTGGAGCGTGTAACCGGCCCCAGCTGATCCTGCCGCACTTCAAGCGTGCTGCCTGCTTTGATGTCCGGCTCCTTTTTCTGAATTCGCGTCCTTTTGAGTGCTGTTACATTCATTATCAGGGTGTTAGGCAAACTCGATGGTAAGGCATCACTAATGTATTGTGATATATATATCACATTAATACATTAAACGTTCCCTCTCTATTTCCCTCAAATAGTATAGCATATTTAAAATGGTCCATTTCTAGATTACATTTATATAAATCCAAATCCTGTTTTTAAGCTTTACAAATTTACAGTTACCATAATCCAATTTAATCTTAATTAAACATATTGATAACACTTCGGGTATCCCTTCTAAAATAGCAATAGCATTCAAATATTTCCAAATGTATTCTAATTCTTAATCTAATGAGTCAATAATTTTATCAGAAATCTCTCTTATATCTTCTTCTAGTACATAATAATTATCCTAGTTAAAATAAAAAACATTACTCTCTCTATATATATAATCTATCAATCAATCTATTTCTATATCAAAACAAAACAAAACAAAACACAAAATCCTTTCCATCCATTAAATAGAATTTAACTCTCATCCGAATAATTATCATATCTAAAAGATACATAATATTACACAAAATATCATCTTATAATTTCTTATTCTTGTTCCATTATAGAATAGTTTCCATAAGTAAAATAAACATCTTATTTCAGAAAGTACATTCTTATTCTATTTCAAATATATATTCTACTAGTCACAAATTCTCTCGCTTCTAATTCTAACTCTTAAACCTTGAATCAATCCGTGTCTACAAAACCTTTTTGACCCATTACATGTAGTTTTAAATCTCTTTTTTCAGTCTTATTCTGGCTTTCTTTTTGTGCCAAACCGGCTTACATAACAAAGCTTCTATTTCAGCAGATAGATCTCCCTTTATTCCTTGTGATGTCATTTGGATCAATGGAAGACATCCCATCCTCTGTTTTCGATGCCTGACTCCATTGTAGATAGACCCTTGTTGCTTTAAAAGTTCAAATCTCAATGTTTGGTTCAGTTGAATAAAACATTCAGTTGTATCCAGTTTTATGGTTAATGGTTGGTTATCGAAGTTATCATCATTCTCAATAAGTCATGTTTGTACATCAATTCCTGTTGTTTTTGGAGTTGTGTATATTTTGGTTGAAGTTATCTTTTGGTCCTCAGAAGTCTCAATAGGATGCTCATAAGGTAATATAGATTCCTCATTAATATAGGTTAATTCCTGGTCTGATGTATTTTGGCGTATAGGGTAGTCAATTAAAGTCTGAAAGTCAGTTTGAAGATTTGTAGTGAGGCTTCTGACTCTTAATCCTGCAGTAATCTCTTTTATTTTAGCACATACTTGCTCAGTGGCTTCATGAATTTTTTCCAATATAAGTTTAGTTTAGTTGTAAGTAAGGTTTCTCCATTTCAATAATAGTTAGAAGCAGTCCTTTTATCTTTTAGTGGAGGCTATATTTAAACAGGGTTAACCAATGTCCACCCCCACAATTTCTAACAGCTGCAAACTTCTTAATCTTTTCCCTTTTACAACAGTTTGAAGGTCAGACCAACCTCATCTCCAAGTAAATGCAGGCAATTGCAGTATTTACGTTTCACCAGATATATATATGTAGGTCTTTGGTTATTCGGGTTTTCTCCCGCGTAAAATTGGAAGTGTCTTGGCGACGTTTCGACGAAGTCCCATTCGTCATCTTCAGGCTGGTGTTTTCAGCTTCGTGCTTCTAGGAGTAATGTGTGATCGCAGCTGTTTCTTCCTTTTAACTGCCAGTGGGGTTTGAACTGATTGGGTGGGAGCTTGGCTGTCTTCTGATTGGGTGGAGGTGTGTTCTGATTGGTTAAGGGGCTTGGCTGTGCTCTGATTGGATGGTGGGTTGGCTGTGCTCTGATTGGATGGGGGAGTGTTCTGTTTGGGAGGGGGCTTTGTTGTGCTTGGGTTAGTCTGAGTTGCAGGGGGATTTGAGATGGTGAGCTGCGTTGCTGTTGTTTGGCTTCGTGTTCGTGCTCATGTCACATCTTTATGGTGGGTGTCAGTTTGCTTCATGTATGGATTGGAGGGATTTAAAGTGGCTAATGATGCAGCTGTGGACTGGCTTCTAGTTTGTGGTCGGGCCTCATCATCTGTGTGTGTTTGGGTTTGCTTTTTGCATGGATATGTGGTGGTGACATCCCGTGTGGTCTTCGTGAGTGTGGGTCTGGTGTTATTCTTTGTGTTAGGAACTCGTTTGCCAATAAGGGCGGGTTTCCAAATGGCTGGTAGGCGGGAGGTATCATCTCGTTTATTCATGCTGTGTGGGTGTTTTTCTATCTCGATGGCTTCTCTGATTATTCTGTTGTTAAAGTGTTCAGTTTTGGCAATAGTTCTGGTCTTTTTAAAGTCAATTTTATGTCCTGTGGCTTTAAGGTGTTGGACCAGGG
>NW_015387804.1:296596-307454 GCF_001527695.2 Protobothrops mucrosquamatus | reverse complement strand
CAGATTTTTCTAGAGCTTGGGTTTCAAAGTGTTCCATGTAGAGGTTTGCAATGACAGGTGAGAGGGGTGATCCCATGGGTGCTCCTTCTATTTGTTTGTATTTTTGTCCGTTATAGATGAAGTATGTGTTGGATAGGCAGTGGTTGGTCAGATCTAGGATGTGCTTGGGGGGGTTATATTTGTTTTGGATAGCTGTCAAAGCTTCTTTGATTGGCACTTGGGTGAAGAGGGATATGACATCGAAGCTCACGAGTAGGTCACTGGGCTGTAAGTTTTGTTTCTTTATGATCTCTATGAACTGGAATGAGCTTTTTACGTGTGAGGTGATGGATTCTGCATAGGGTTGTAGTTGTTTGGCGAGAAATTTGGCTAGGTTTTGTAGAGCCCATGAGACAGCCCTGGAAGGAGTGGAGGTTGTAGCGTTCACTCCATCCCTCAAGGATGGTGAGAGAATTTCAACTAGCCCAGCAGAGGGCCCAGGGGAGAGTGACACCAACTCTGATGATGACCCCCTGATAAGTGGTCTGGTCACTCTAGTGACAGTCCCCATCGATTTGGTAGTCCAATCCTCAGGACGAAAATCTAACCAATCCTTTTGGTCTCAGGATGCACCAGATGCCTGGTCAACCCTGCCCTGTGGAAAAGCTAGGGATGACACTTAGACTACTCAAGGTGCTGGTGGCCTTCTGTCAGCTAGATGGCTCTGCAGCAGGTGGGATCCCAGGAAGGTTCATCACCGAGCCAATAAAAATGCAGATAAGGGTACACACAGAGACTCTGAGTTTTATTACAGCCCCAGGGATTGGGGAGACCTCTGATGCTGGGACTAACATGGCTATGGAAATGAAACCCCTATATCCAGCAAGCTGAAGCAAAAGGAAAGCTGGGAAGGGACTTAGGGCTCCAAAGCTAAGGCAGGAGGTGAGAGTTGCAGTGTAGGAATGAAAAAAGGCCGACCCCCAAATTCCACCAGAGTACTGGGTCCTGCGGGATGTGTTTAGTGAAAAAGATTCAGATGAACTCTCACCCCGTAGAAATCCTGCCGGGGCCTAAGCTGCCTAAACCCAAATTGTACTCAATGATTCTTAGAGAACTGGAGAAATTACAGTCCTTTATAAACAAAAATTTGAAACGTGGGTTCCTCCAGCTGGCCCGACCCAGGGTGGCTGCCCCAGTTTTGTTCTGGGAAAAAAAGGATGGGCCCCTTTGTTTATGTGTGGAGTATAGAGGGCTAAATGGTGTGTGTGTGTGGAAAACATCTACCCTGTTGCCCTTAATGAAGGGCACACTGCTGGCTCGTAGTCAAGTGATCATCCACTAGGAGTCCAAGGTCCCTCTCACAATTGCTGTTTTTGAGCCAGGTCTTGCCCAATCTGTACTTGTACCTGTGATTTTTCCTACCTAAACGTAAAACTTTGATTTCTCCACATTAAAACTCATTTTGTTGGATAGGGCCCATTGTTCAAGTTTGTTAAGTTCTTTTTGGATTCTAAGCTTGTCTTCTGGGGTGTTGGCTACTCCTGCCAGTTTAGTGTCATTTGCAAATTTGATGAGTTCCCCTTATATTCCTTCATCTAGGTCATTAATGATGTGGCTGTGGGGGCAGTTATCTTACAAAGAAACAACCAAGGTGGCCTATAACCATGTGCATACACCTCCAAGAAACTCACTGAAGCAGAGTTTCAGTGGGCAGTTTGGGAAAAAGGCTTACACAGTGTGCTGGTACTCCTAGTTTGGAGGCACTTCCTGGAAGGGAGCAAAAAACCTAGAAGCCCTGAGACAACCCCGGAAGTTGTCACCAAAGCAAATCCAATGGGCTTAGTACTTTAATTAGTTCAACTTCACCTTCTGGTATCTCCTAGGGGAAATACTTTTTTAACAGTTGTACTATCCAAAATGCCTCAAAACAACAGCTTTAAGCTAGTGGTAGTTAAATCCATCATCCTTCCTGCCAGCTTGCAGCACCCGAGCACAGGCAAAGGTGAAACCCTAAATAGGTGAATGGATAGAAGCGACCCTAAAGGCAGGAGTAGAGGGGAACAAATGGTTCCAAGCCCACAAAAATGAATGTACAATATAAAGTGGTCTGGCCTGGGTAGGAGCCAAACTATATGTCCCCAAAAGCCAGAGATTGCTGATCTTGGAGAAAAGCCATGACTCAAAAACTGCAAGACATTTTGGCTTTGTAAAGACTTTACACTTAATTAAGCTGCAGTTTTGGTGGCCATCGCTTAAAAAGGACATTCAGAATTATGTGGCCAATTGCCCAGTATATGCCTCAGCAAAGCAGCAGTAGGGGAAAATACCAGGACTCCTCTAGCCAATAGCAGAGCCTACTGCCTCATGGAAGGAAATCTCCATGGACTTCGTAGTGGAACTCCTTGAAACTTCAGGGAATACCATGATCACTGACTTGTTTTCTAAGCAATCACATTTTATGCTCTGCCAAAATATTCCTTCTGCCTGCACCTTGTCTAAGCTGTTCATTCAACATGTCTCTAGATTACACGGTGCTCTGCAATAGATAATCTCTGATTGTGGAGTGCAATTCATTTCAAAGTTTTGGTAGGAGTTTCTAAAACTCTTGGGAATGCCCCAGGGACTTAGTTCCAGTCATCATCTGGAAACAAATGGGGGCTGTGAACATTTGAATGGGGTCCTGGAAAAATACCTGAAATGTTACATCAATTATCATTAGAACAATTGGACGGACCTCCTGCCATTTGCTGAGATTGCTTACAACAACTCCGTACATAGCAGCACTGAGTTTCACCCCATTTAAAATGACTATGGGACAAGACTTTGTGTCCATACCCAAATTGCCCCTAGCCACCCCTCCTATCACATCGCTGAAGGATTGGGTTACTTAATTACAGAATACCTGGGTACTGGTTAGAAAGTCAGTGGAGGAAACAAGAGAAACTTACAAAACACAAGCCAATAAAAAGCGAATAAAGCCCAAAGACTTTAAAGTAGGGGACTGTTTACCTGTCACAAAATACCTGCAGTCTGGGCAACCTTCCAAAAAGCTGGGACCAAAGTATGTTGGCCCTTTCCCCATTAAGGGGATTATCAACCCAGTTACAGTAGAACTCGAACTGCCTAAATCACTTAGGCACATCCATCCCATTTTCCATTGCAGCCTTTTAAGACCCAAAAATCTGTTCCCACTACACCCAACACCACCACCACCACTAGAGCCACTCATGATTGAGGGGGGAACAGCATTTTGAATGGTAAACATCGAGTATTTTGTCGCATGGACTTTCCTCCCTCTGAAACTGAATGGGTAGACCTTAAATATGTCAAGGCAGCTAAGCTCCTTAAGGGCTTTCATAACCAATATCCTGATAAACCAATATAGCTTGCATACCTAGCCATGCATCTGTATTATTTCTCTCTCCTTTTGTTTTTGTCTTGCAATAATAATAAATATTAATATTTTTAAGCATGGAAGATGATTTCTTCCAAAACATGTAAATACGGATAGTATAAAGTTACATCAGTTATTTTTAATTGGGAAAAAGAATTGCAACAAGGAAGTTTCAAACTTTTGCCATATATTTATTCTGCATTATTTTGCAAAGCTTGCATCATCATCACCACCCACCATCATCATCACCACCCACCATCATCATATATTGTCTGTATATCTACATAGTCCAATAAAAGAACTGTCTAGGGAAAACAACAGCATTTTTGTAGTTCAAAAATAGTGGGTGGGTAGGTGGGGGATGGGGGGGGTTGAGAGAGAGAGAGAGAGAGAGAGAGAGAGAGAGAGAGAGAGAGAGAGAGAGAGAGAGAGAGAGAGAAATCGTTGTCTGTGAGTTTTCATCTATCCCAAATCCTCAAGAATGAAAAATAAGCATGCTTTACAGCCAAATAATTTTCTGGGTGGCACTGGAAGTTACATTGAACATAAGCAAAACATTCCAACTCTGCAGATACTTTATGTACATTTCTAGCAGAATTTATTTTAAATAGTATAATAGTCATTATTTCTTTCTAACAAACTTCCAGAATTTTTGGCCATTTTTTCTTCATTACTGCTGTAAAAAGATTGCAGGATTGGTTAAAGGAAATAAAGATCAGATGAAAACAAAAGCACAAAAAGATTACTGTAATTACCTATTTACTTAATTAAAGTATTCTAATTTAAATGCAGCCTCATTTAATATACACACATTTTCTTAATCAGTTGCATGTGATATCTAGAGTGTCAGCAGACTCACTTGAAAGGTTCTCTGATACAGTCCAGGACATGCTTAGTTTCCAAAGATATTGGTTATTAGCCAAAATGAAACAAAACAAAAACAGTGTTTCACATTAATACTATTTTGGCAAGTCATAGTAACATAAGAAAGACAAATCTTTACTGAAGAAACAAACAACACACTCAGCATTGAAAACTTTGATTAGGTGTCACAATTTTGTACAAATCATTTGTAATAAGCAAATTATTTAGAGTAAATATAATACTCTCTCAGCTGTTTATGGTTTTAAACAATCTTCCCTAACCTTTCACCATCTAGATCAGGGCATTTCAACCTTTTCACCCATTGTACCACTTTTAGGATATGGCAACATCCGAGTACCACCAGTCGCCTAGCAAGGTGTCAAAAACTTGATGACCAAAAAAAAAGGGGGGGGAAATGATGTACAGGTAGTCCTTGATTTACAACAGTTCGCTTAGTGACTGTTTGAATTTACAATGGCACTGAAAAAAGTGCCCCCCAAGCCACAGCCGAGCAAGACACCTGCCTGCCCACCCGGTGGCGCTCTTCCTCCTGTCCGAGGTTTTCATTGTTGTGAACATTTCTGTTGAGGACTGGCAGCAGGGGTGGGGGGTGTTTGGTTTTTATTCTCCCTGTCTGCTGGGTGGTTGAAGCAGGTTTTGGTCACTTCACATGACCCTGGGACACTGTGACCATCATAAATATGAATCGGTTGCCAAGCATCTGAATGTAAATCACAAGACCCTGGAGATGGTGCAACATTCCAGCTGATTGGTGCTTCTTCAGGGCTCAGCAGAAGCACCAGGATCAGCGCCGAGCTCCAGCTGGAGCCTGGCGCTGATCCTGGCGCTTCCACTGAGCCCTGATAGCCCTGAAGAAGCGCTGATCCTGGCGCTTCCACTGATCCCTGACAGCCCTGCAGCTCCAGCCATCTCTCGCTCAGGCTTGTGCGGTGCTGCCACTGGTTCAGCTCATTCCCCTCTCCCGCCACCACTTTTCTAGGATTGTCGCGTACCACCTGCCAGGTGCCAATGTACCACAGGTGGTACCCGTACCACTGGTTGAAAAGCCCTGGATTATAGGTAGTCCTCGAGTTACGAGTATAATGGAGCCTTCCCATTCCACTCATAACTTGAAAACTTGGAATGAATCTCGTACCTCAAATGAGGTAACTCCCTTGCTTGTTAAGATGCACGCGGCTCGTTGAGGTATCTCAGGGTGGGGAAGGCCATGGACGACCTAGTGATGGAACAGGCCCCCAAGGCCTCCCCAACCCACTAAGATACTTCATGCTTCCCCCTCCCTTCTTGCCGCACCAGACTCACGTTTAAAAGACCTGTCTCCTCTCTGCCGCAGTTCCTGCTGCCGCCCGGATCTGAGGCCAGGGGACACTTCTGCATGCCTCCGGAGGCTGAATCGGGGCATCAGAGGCGTTTTCCAGGCCACTGCTGCCTGGATCTGAGGTTGGGGGATGCTTCCGTGGTCCTCCAGTGGCCCGATCTGGGCACCAGAGGCCTTCTCCAGGCTGCTGCTGCCCGGATCTGAGGCTGGGGGACATTTCTGTGGCCCTCCGACAGCCTGTTTTCTTGCATGAGTGGGGCCGCGAATACCCATGATGCCTGTGCAAGTGGTCTGTGAATGCCCATGATGCTCATGATGATGCTTGCACAAGGGGGCTGTACGTATGTGCACACATGTGCACTGACCAGCCACTCACATGGCCCGGTGGCCAATAGGCTGCAGCCCAGTAGTGGGCTGCAGCCCACAGGTTGGAGACCCCTGTTCTAATGGGTAGTATACTGGCAAGATAAAATCATGAATTGGAAGTTATAGACTGTGGTTGTTCCTGTGTTACATCTCTAAAAGAATTTAGAGATGTTTAAACTTTCTGCATTCTATACGTACTAATTGGATGACATTATTCAATTGCCTTGCTATCTATTTGTAGATGAACTAAAAGGTTACGGACCAATTTTTGAAGAGCAGCCCATTGATACGGTATATCCAGAAGAGTCTCCAGATGCAAAAGTGTCGATGAACTGCAGAGCCCGAGGAATCCCTACACCTACTTACAAGTAACTTGGGTTACTCTCTTAATGTTATATTAATAATACTAATTGTACTAATTCAGTTTAGATCTGAGATTTGGTCCAAAAATGCACCAGTGGTGGATAACCCTAGCAAGTTTGGAAAAGTCAGTTTACTAACAACTGCCGAAAACTTAATGATTTAGTTCCAAAGTTTTGTTACTTTTTCGGAAAAGACAGTTTAATTCACAGCCACCTATATCGTTGCTACATGAGTAGCAATGCAAAGTAGCATGCAAAGTCAATTGGGATGTTTGTAGGAAGTCAGAAATCATGATAATGATCATGTGAGAACCACACTTAATAATCCACACAATCTTCACTTAACTAAAAGTAATTGGGAACTGCCATAACTGCTGTTGCTAACTCACATGGTCAGATATCATGCTTTATGACTGCTTCATTTAGCAATGGAAGGTGCCAATTATTATTACTGAGGCCTACCTGTATATTATTTTTTAGGAAATAAAAGTATACTTTAAAAATGAATAAAAAACAAGTGGTAAGAGATGAGCAGTGCTGAAATCAATCTGCCCTAGTACAACTGTTATCTTTCTCCTTTTTTAACATTTATAAATAACAGCACAGTAGAAATCATAGTACTAAGTATTAAGCTCAAAGATTGAAACCTTTTTCAAACGATGAAATAATTCATTTTCATTTCAACCAAATGGAGTTGAGAATTTTACTTTTCTAAGGGATCAGACTGGGGCAGGTCTGATATTAAGCAGAATCTGAAATTGTGGTCAACCCAGAAAGGCCATTGCCTGTACTATGGGGACCATGCATGCAATGTCAGCTCAAGGGAGTGACCAGGAAGAAATTGAATGCTGGGGAGAGCCTTCATCCAGGCCCCCGCACAAGCTGAATTTCTTCAAATGGACTAGAGACAGAGAGAGCTGCAGTGAACCACCAAGATCCAGGTGGTCCCTAGGTATTAGAAAGAAGGAGGACTGGGAAGAGAAGCCGGTGGAGGTGACTTACTTGTGGAAGCCGTGGAAGCTGCTGATGGGAACAGAGAATGGAGCTGAAAAAACTGGAGAAGGAGGAGGAGGAGATGGCCAGGGAGGGAGCAAGCCATCAAGTTTATGCGGGGGTGTGTGTGTTGAAAAACCTGAAGGCGCACAAAGCCCTCAACCTCATCTCACAGCCAGATGATCAGCCACATCCATCCTCAGTGAACAATGGGGCAAATGCATCCACTGCAGCAGGCAAACTGGAAGTTGCTGCAGCAGCCTCTGCAGCCCCAGCACCTGGAGGGACGGCCCAGTGTGGGGGCCCTGTGGGGCTAGCTCCAGCAAGGAGAAGGAGCTGCAAAACCCCACTACTGGGCATGAAATTTGATGGTGGTCCTCAGCAAATGGGGGATTTCCTAGCCTGGATTTGGACCTATATGGGACCTATATGGTCCCAAAATAGCTACAGAGGGTGGCAAGGCGAGATGTATCACCATGGCCCTGGAAGGGGCTGCAGGAAGGTGGATAGTCACCCTCCATAATGACGACACCATGGAGCTGAGGACCTTCAACTGTTTCATGGCAGCATTTTGAAAACATTTCGAAGACCCCCATGCTGACCACAAAGCCAGGGACTGCATCAAAACTATCAGCCAGGGCTTGAGGAATATGGCTGAGTACACCCAGGAGTTCTGTAATACTGACTCTGACGATGACCCCCTGGTAAGTGTCCCAATCAGCCTGGTGACAGTCCCCATTGAACTGATAGTCCAATCTTTGGGATGTGAAGTCAGCCTGATGGCCCTTCTGGACTCAGGATGCACCAGGTGTTTGGTCAACCTTGTCCTAGTGGAGAAACTGGAGGTGAGACTTAGACACTCAAAGTTCTGGTGGTATTCTGCCAGTTAGATGGCTCTATAGCAGGGGGGATCCCAGCAATGTTCATCACTGAGCCGATAGAAATGTGGATGGGGGCACACTATGAGACTCTGAGTTTTATTGTGGCTCCAGGCATGAAGAGACATTTGGTGTGGCTACGGAAATGGAACCCCTATGTGAACTGGAGGAGGGAGCTGTTAAAAATCTGGCAGGCTGAGGCTAAAATGAAACCAGGAAAGAACTTAGAGATCCCAAACCCAAGGCAAGAGGTGGGGGCTGCAATGCATGAGCAGAAGGCCGATTTCCAAATTCCCCCAAAGTACTGGGAATTGCGGGATGTGTTTAGCGAGAAGGATTCAGATGAACTCCCACCCCACCAGCCAACAGACTGCTCCATAGAGATCCTGCCAGGTGTTAAACTACCCAAACCCAAATTGTACTCGATGACCCCTAGGGAACTGGAGGAACTACATCTTTTTATGGAAGAAAACCTAAAGTAGGGATTTATTCAGCTGGCTCGACTAAGAGTGGCCACCCTAGGGCTATTCCATGAGAAAAAGGATGGGTCCCTGTATCTATGCACAGAGAGCTAAATGCTGTGTGTGTGGAAAATGTCTACCCACCTGCCCTGCACTCATGCACTTTGGGGCCCTGCAGCCCGGCCACCTCCGCCCTGCCGCCTGCCTCACCTTGCCTCGCCTCATCCCGTGGCGGCAGCACGACCAGCAGCAGCAGCAGCAGCATCCAGGAGGATCCACACGGCCCCTCCATTCTCCTCAGGAAGCCCGTCAGCATGGAGGGGAAGCCACTGCCGCCACCGTCAGTCAGGCGAAGCAGCCACCTTGGAGCGGCACTCGTGAGCCTCCCCCTCCCCCCCGCCAGCCCGTCAGCCCACCTCGCACCCACCATGAGCAACTTAGCCAAGGGGAGTGAGCACAGCAGCAGCAGCCTCGAGGAGGTACGGACCCTTTTTGTGAGTGGCCTTCCGGTGGACATCAAGCCGTGGGAGCTGTAGCTCCTTTTCCAGCCTTTTAAGGGTTATGAAGGATCACTGATCAAACTAACATCCAAATAGCCAGTAGGCTTTGTTACTTCCAACAGCTGTTCTGGTGCAGAAGCTGCAAAGAATGCTTTGAAAGGGATCCGCTTCAACCCAGAGAATCCCCAGACGCTGCGGTTAGAGTTTGCTAAGGCCAACACCAAGATGGCAAAAAGCAAGCTAATGGCCACACCAAACCCCACCAACCTCCACCCTGCCGTAGGTGCACACTTCATTGCACGAGATCCTTATGATTTGTCTGGAGCTGCCCTGATTCCAGCATCTCCAGAAGCATGGGCCCTGTACACCATGGAGCTAACCCCAGCCATTCCATATGCAGCTTTCACCTATCCAGCTGCCGCCGCTGCTCTTCACACTCAGATGCACTAGTACCCTCCTTCTGACGCTAGCCAACAAGGATGGAAGTCCCGTCTGTTCTGTTAGTTTTTTTAAAAAAATTTAATTTTTCTTTTTTTAAACAGACAAAATACACAATACATTTTCCTTTTCCCTTAACAATACTATGTCCTATATCTCTTATGTTTATTAACAATTATTTACATTACTTCTCTTACTTTTTTATTCCTCAATTCTAATCAACTATAATACATGTCCCATACCTCGTAAAATTCAGTAACTTCTTTGTCTTTCATTTCTAAGGTTAGTTTGTTCATCTCTGCACAGTCTAAAATCTTTCCTATAGTCTTTGCATTTGTTGGTATGTTTTCACTTTTCCAATGTTGCGCATATGCAACATGTGCAGCCGTTATAATATGTATAATGATGTATTGGAGTCGTTTTTCAATTTTTGGATTAATTATGCCTAATAAAAATATTTCGGGCTTGAATTCAATTTGTTGTTTTGTTATTTCCAGTAGCCATCTTCTTATCTTTTTGCTTTGGGGCATTGCCACCACATATGGTAGAATGTTCCCTCATTATTTTTGCATTTCCAACAATCTGGATTCATAGTTTTATAAATTTTAGCCATCTTGCCGGTGCTAGATGCCATCTGTAAAACATTTTAATTTGGTTTTCTTTATACGCAGTTGACAACGTTAATTTGCAATTTACGTTCCAAGTTCTTTCCCATTCATCTAGTCCTATATTTCTACCTATATTTCAGGCCCATGCTATCATCGGGCCCTTTACTATTTCTTCTTCAAATTCAATTTCTAGTAGGAGTTTATAGGTTTTTGTTAAAATAAAATAAAAAAATTCCCCAGTTTTATTGGAACTGTTTGAAAGAGGTATAACACTCTTGGTAAAACATTCATTTTAATCGCCGAAATCCTTCCTAACAATGATAATTGTAATTTCCCCCAAATCTCTATATCTTTTTGTATACATAGTACCAATTTTTTATAATTATCTTCTTTTATTGAGGAACATCTTGTGGTGAGCCAAATTCCCAAATATTTAACCTTTTTTACTATTTGCAACCCCAAATTTTCTTCTAATCCCCTTTTTTGTTTTTCAGTTAAATTTTTAACTAATATTTTAATCTTTCTTTGTTTATTTTTAGTCCTGCCACCGTTCCATAATTCTGTTTCATCTATTAAAATTCTACCTCTTTCAAACGGTTCCTCTATAAAAAACACCAAATCATCTGCGAATGCCTGTATCTTATATTCTTCTGTTTTAATCCTTTTTTTTTTTTTT
>NW_015387804.1:277852-294793 GCF_001527695.2 Protobothrops mucrosquamatus | reverse complement strand
GGGAGGCAGCAAACAGCTGCGACCAGCGAAATCGCCTGCCACCGGAAGTCTTTTCCTTCTGTTTTAATCCTTAATCCCCTTATCTCTTTGTTATTTCTAATTTGAGTTAGTAGCACTTCTAATGTTAGAATAAAAAGTAGAGGTGACATTGGACATCCCTGTCTTATACCCTTGTTAATTTCAATCTTCTCTGTATTTTCCCCATTTATTATTACTCTAGCCTTTTGTGTTCTATATATTGACTTTATCATTTGTTCAAATTTCTCGCCAAATTTCATATTTTCTAGCTGTTGGAACATAAATTGCCAATTAAGATTATCAAAAGCCTTCTGGGCATCTAAAAATATTAATGCAGCCTGTTTTTCGGAGTGTGCTTTGTAATATTCCAAAACATTCAGTACAATTCTTGTATTATTCCTAATTTGTCTATTTGGTAAAAAACCGTTTTGATCCGAATATATTATTTGATTTAATATTATTTTTAGTCGTTCCGCCATTATTGTCATAAAAGGTTTATAGTCCGAATTCAACAACAAGATTGGCCTATAATTTTTTATTTGTTTAGGATCTGTATCTTCTTTTGGAATGAGGGTTATGTTGGCTTCTGTCCATGAATCTGGTAATTTAGCTTTCTCCAATACATCATTATATACCTCTAATAGTGTCATTTCCAAATCTTCATATAAGGTCTTATATACAGTACTTCCCCAGGTAGACCATCTGGCCCCGGAGCTTTATTATTTTTTTGCCTTTGTACTGCCACTCTTAATTCCATTGCTGTTATTTTTTTATTCAATAGTTCTCTTTGTTCTTCTTTCAATTCTGAAAGACCATTGGCCTTTAAATATTGTTTTATATTCTCCTCCTCTGTTTCTTCTTTTTTATAAAGGGATTCAAAATATTTCTGAATTATTTTTTTTCTTTTCTTCTATTTTATATTGCATCTCTCCATTTTTGTCCTGCAGTTCCTGAATAAATTTTTTTTCTTTTTCTTTTTTTAATTTGTAGGCAAGCCACCTCCCTGGTTTGTTTGCGTGTTCGAAAAAATTTTGTTTAGTTATTTTCAGTTCTTTTGCCAATTCCTCTTGTTCTACTATATTTAATTTATGTTTGGCCAGAATTATTTCCTCTTTAATCATTTCATCTTGTGGCTCCCGCTGTAATTTAGATTCTAATTCTTTAATCTTTTCCGAAAATATATTTTGTGTCTGCCTTTTCACCTTATTTTTCCTTGTTGTATATGCTATTGCTATACCCCTGAGATAAGCTTTTGCAGTGTCCCATATAGTTTGTAATGATGTTTGTTGTTTAGTGTTCTCTTTGAAAAATAGTTCCATCTCTTTTTTGATCCTTACGATAAATTCTCTTTCCTTTAAAATTTGAGTATTAAGTGTCCACCTTCTCTTTGTTTTTTTCTGACCTGTCCACACTATGTTCAGGGGGTTATGATCTGCCCATACGTTTGGCATTATTTCTATTGTCTCCACCTCTTGCCCTATTTCCCCATTCATCCATACCATGTCTAATCTAGACCATGATTTGTTTGGATTTGAGAAAAAAGTATATTCCTTTTTCCTGGGATTCTGTTTTCTCCATACATCAAATAGATTATATTCCTGCACCATCTCAAAAAATGTTTTTGGTAGCGTTTTTCGCTTCTTTTTATTTTTCATATTGCTAATATAATCCATTTTTACATCCACTATTGCATTGTAATCACCTATTATACAAATATTTCTTTGTCCAATTTCAATAAGTTTTTCATGCAGATCTTTATAAAATTCTTTTTGGTTTTCATTTGGAGCATAAATTGTCACCAATAGCCATGATTTCTGTTCCATTTGTAACTCTAATATTAATACCCTTCCCTCTGTATCTTAATATTTTATATTGGCTCTAATTCCTTTTCTGATATAGACTGCTATTCTTCTGTTTTTGTTCCATTAATGATGTATATAATTCTCCTAGTTTCGGAAATTCTAAATATTTTCTGTGTAGTTTTTTTATATGTACTTCTTGTAAACATACTATGTCTATGCCTTGTTTAACTAATTTAGTTAATATTTGTTTTCTTTTAACTGGTGCATTTAGGCCATTAACGTTAATTGATACTAATCTAATCTTCCCATCCATTATTTTACTTCTGGGTTTGTCTTGCTCTCAAACCTATTCCTCTTTCTTTCCTTTGTCTTCTCACCTCCTTACTTTCTTTCTCCTTCTCTCTCTTTTTTAACTCTATTTGCTGATCTTCCTGACTTTTGGGTTCTAGTTCTAGTTCTTCCCTGCTGCTATTCTCTTCTTCTTCCCCTTCTAATTGTTCATAAAATTCTCTTGCCTTATCCAGACTGTCAATTTTAATCCTTCTCTCCTGCCATGTTATCAGCATCCCCTCAGGAATTAACCATCTAAATGGAATGTTATTTTTGATAAGATATGCACTGAGAAATCTGTACTCCCTTCTCTGTTCCCTCACTTTTCTTGGGATTTGTTTAAGTGTTTGGATTTCTATACCTTTGTAGATTATTGGATCTTCCCTTGTAATCCTATATATTAGGTCTCTGATTTTTTTTCTGGCGAATCTTATATGTATCTCACGTGGTAATTTATTTCTTCGAGCATAGTTTGTATGGATTCTGTACACCTCATCTATTTCTCACAATATTTCTTATCTCTTTGTAACGCCTCAGCTATCAACTCTACCATAATGGTGCCCAAATCTTCTTCTTTATCCTCCATCACGTTTTGAATCCTTAAGTAAAACTCAACCCTGTCCATTTCCAAATGTGTAATCGATTCTTCCAATTTTTTATTAGTTTCCCTCAAGTTTTTATCTACTGTGTCAACTTTTTTCCCTATCTTATCCAATCCTACCTCTACTGTCAATATTCTTTCCTCATTTTTCACAATTGTTTTTTGTATCATTTCAATCTTATTATCTAATTTATTCATATCCCCTCTCATTTCAATATGATTTTTTGATATTGTCTCCTGCATCTTTAACATTGTTTCTTGAATAGTTAATAATGTTGTCTGCATGCATTGCATATTTGATAATACATTTTGCTTCTCTGTCCCCAACATTCCCTCTATTGTTCTCTGTCCAGGGGGAGATGAAGGTGTCAGTACTAAACTTGATATTGTTTTTTTCCCCATTCTCAGTGTTGCCATCTTAATATCTTATTTATCAATTTTTTTATTCCTTATATCCCTTTGTTTGATCAGCAAATCTTCTAACTTTAGTCCTCTTTTCTCCTTCCCTAGTCCTCTTTGTTTTCTTAACACCCACTCTCTCTAAAACTCCAAATTTTTTCACCCAACTTACATCATCAGCTTTTATTCCATTAGTCCATATATCCGTTCCTGTCTCTCACCGCCCAATCGAGTCCTCTCACCGTCTCCTTCACTTTCCAAACTCTCCACACTTCCTGGTTCACCTCCTCCGTTCTCTTCCAACCTCGCTTTTTTCCCACTTCTGGACCTTCTCCACGTTCCTGTCACCTTCAACGTCGTGCCCCGTCCTCTCACTGTCTCCTTCACTTCCTCTCACACTTGTTGCCGTCCTCTTCAGTTTCTCTCTTCCCTCTTAACCAAAGACACAGTCTCTCTAGGGCTCAGTATTTCCCCTCCGATCCTGTATCTCCCACCGTCAATCCGTTCCTTTCGCTTTCGCACGTCCTCTTGCCGTCTCCTTTGGCTTCCGGATCCTCACTGCGCTCCGCTCACTTTCATTACTTAATTGCATCCTCTCGTCATCTCCTTGGCTTTCCTGATCTTCTCCACAACCAGGTCTGTCTCCAACTTTCTCCTCCAACCACTTTCTCCAATCTTCCACAGCGTGTTCACTCTTTCTCCGTTTCTCCTAAATTGCCATTTTCTCTCCCCAATCTCACTTTCTCCGATCTTCTGTAATGCGCTGTTTCTCCGATCTCTCTAACGTTCCAAATTTCGATCTCTTCCTGTCCTGTATTACGTCCTCTAGCCAATTCCTTCACTTTTCCAACTTTCTACTGCTTCTCTGCGTTTGGTATGCAGCCTCTCTATCGTTCTTCTCTCCTTCCGACCATTCTTCTCACTTTCAATTTCGCCACCGCAACACGTCCTCTCACTGTTCCTTCCCTCCTTTCTCCTCCAACCTCACTTTCTCACCTTCTTCATTCTGTGCTAGAGCAGCACAAAACTTTCTTTGTTTTATCTCACTCCTGTTAATCCTCTGACTTTTTAAATGTTAAATCACAGCTCTTCCCCGCCGGGTTGCCGCTTATGTTGAGGATTTCCTCTTCTATTGAGGTTCCTTACAACACCAGAACTAATAGATAGGTAAATCTTTTAGACCTTTCTAATACTTTGGAATATTTTTATAAACTTTTAACTCACTCTTTGACACAGTCCATTAAGTATATCTTGCTTCCGTATCCTTTGTGGTTAGTCGGGGCCTCGGATCCGCCATCTGTTGAAGGCAGAAGTTTTCAAGTTGGATTTAAGGATTTTCCTCTGTCATAGTGGGTGCCTGCCTCACACCTCACTACTCCCCAAGGTTTCACCCTTTTCGCACGTAGCCCTCCAGACTCTCTGTGCCCCCGAAGGGTCTCCAAACTTGAAAAAATCAGACTCAGAGGACGGAGACTGTTCTCTTCCCTCTGCACCACCTCAACATCACCACCGGAAGTCCCTGTTCTGTTAGTTTTAAGATGCTTTTGGCCCACATTTCCCCCTCTTGTCTCTCCATGGACTGATGCATGAAGGATGAAGGAGTCTTTGGGAGCCTCCTCTCTCGGCCTTTTCCCTGGACACCATCAAAGTGCCCAACTTCACTTGACCATCTTATGAATGAAGCTATCGATTTCCCCCTCCAAAACTGTGAACGTCATCTCCTCTGTCTCTTCCCGTTACCCACTGCCACTAATGAAAGACATGCTAGCCCAAAGGGAAGATTTTTACTAAGTTGGACTTGCGAGAAGCCTACTACCAAGTTTGGATCAAGGAGGGCGATGAATGGAGAACAGCTTTTAACTGCCCCTTAAGGTATTTTCAATTCAGGTTCTTCCGCTTTGGACTACAAGGGCCCCCTGCTGTCTTCATTCAGCTGTTAAATAAGGTGCTGCATGAGCACCTGTACAAAGGGATGCTGGTCTACCTGGTTGACATACTGATTTATACTGAGATGATGACGGAGCATGTGAAACTGTTTAGAGTGGTGCTTTAAAAACTTAGGGCTGTTCAATTATATGCTAAACTTTCAAAATGTGAGATCCACCAGAGTAAAAAGAAAGAAATATTAGTACAACATACAAAAAAAATACTGCAAAAGACTAGAAACAAAAATTAAAATAAGCAAGAAAATGGTAAGAGAACACCTATCCAATTTGACGAATATAAATCAGTGGGACATGACAGATTACATCCCAGAGTTCTGAAGGAGCTGACAGATATTATCTCAGAACCATTGTACCACATGTTTCATAAATCCTGGAGCACTGGGGACGTACCTGAGGATTGGAAAAGGGCTGATGTGGTTCTCATCTTCAAGAAAGGGGGAAAAACAGACCCAGGAAACTACAGACCAATCAGTCTAACATCAATACTGGGGAAGGTCCTGGAAAATATAATAAAAAAACAGATCTGCAAACAATTATCTTCATCAATGACATAGATGACGGAATAGAAGGGGAACTCATCAAATTTGCAGATGACACCAAACTGTCAGGAGTAGCCAACACCCCAGAAGACAAACTCAGGATCCAAAAAGATCTTGACAAACTGGAACAATGGGCCGTATCCAACAAAATGAATTTTAATGTGGAGAAAAGCAAAGTTTTACATTTAGACAGGAAAAATTAAAGATATAAGTACAGATTAGGTGAGACCTGGCTCAAAAACAGTAACTGTGAGAGGGACCTTGGAGTCCTAGTGGACGATCACTTGACTATGAGCCAGCAATGTGCAGCAGCAGCCAAAAAAGCTAATACAATCCTGGGTTGTATAAACAGAGGCATAGAATCAAGATCACACGAAGTATTAGTACTGCTTTGTAAAATCATAGTGAGACCACACGTGGAATACTGCAACCAATTTTGGTCACCATATTACAAAAAAGATGTTGAGACCTTAGAAAAAGTTCAGAGAAGAGCAACTAAGGTGATCAAAGGCCTGGAGAATAAAATATATGAAGAATAGCTGTGGGACTTGGGTTTGGCTAGTCTAAAGAAAAGAAGAAACAGGAGTGACATGATAGCAGTATTCCAGTATTTGAGAGGCTGCCACAAAGAAGAGAGGGTCAAATTATTCTCCAAAGCATCAGAGGGCAGGACAAGAAACAATGGTTGGAAACTGATCAAAAAGAGAAGTAACCTGGAATTAAGGAGAAAGTTCCTAACAGTGCAACAATTAACCAGTGGAACAGCTTGCCTTCAGAAATCGTGGGCGCTCCATCACTGGAGGTTTTAAAGAAGAGACTGGACAGTCACTTGTCTGAGATAATATAGGTTCTCCTGCTTGAGCAGGGGGCTGGACTAGAAGACCTCCAAGGTCCCTTCCAGCTCTATTCTATTCTATTCTATTCTATTCTATTCTATTCTATTCTATTCTATTCTATTCTATTCTATTCTATTCTATTCTATTCTATTCTATTCTATTCTACAGTTCCAAACAGGAAATAGACTGGTTATTCCGTCTCACCAGCTTGTGGCACCAGTAATCACCTGAGCACAGGCGAAAGGAAAACCCCAAATTGGGGAAGGCATAGCGGACACTCTAAAAGCAGCACTAGAAGGAGACAAGTGGTTCCAAGCTCACAAAAATGAATGCACAATGCAAGGAGGCCTAGCCTGGATACGGACCAAGCTATATGCTCCAGAAACCCAAAGATTACAAGTCCTGGAGAAAAGCCTGATTCAGACTTCAGGACATTTTGGTTTTATAAAACCGTTATGCCTGATTAAGTGCTAGTTCTGGTGGCCTTCACTTAAGAAAGACATTCAAAGTTATGTGGCCAACTGCCCAATTTGTGCTTCAGCCAAGCGGCAAGGGAAAACACCAGGACTCTTCTAACCAGTGGCATAGCCTTACACTCCCTGGAAGGAAATTTCTATGGACTTCATAGTACAACTACTGGAAAGCACAGGAAACACAGTAATTTGGATGATCACTAATATGTTCTCTAAACAAGTGCATTTTGTGCCCTGCCATACAATCCCTTCCAACCGTACCTTGGCTAAGTTCTTCATCCACCACTTCTATAGGTTGCACGCCACTCCACAATGGATAATTTCCATCTGTGGAGCACAATTCACTTCCAAATTCTGGCAGGAGTTTTAAAAACTTCTTGGGACATCCCAAGGGCTTAGTTCCAGTCATCATCCGGAAATGAATGGGGTGTGTGAACATATGAATGGGGTTCTAGAACAATACCTGAGGTGTTACATAAATTACCAACAGGACAATTGGACAGTCTTTCTTCCATTTGCTGAAGTAGCCTACAATAACTAGGTTTACCCCTTTCAAGGTGACTATGGGACAGGACTTTGTACTCATGCCTAAGCTGCCCCTGGCCACCACCACCCCATTCTATGACTGGGTTGCCCAGCTACAGAATTCCTGGCCGGTTGTCAGAAAATCATTGGAGGAGGCAAGAGAAACTCATAAAAAGTGTGCAGACAAAAAAATGAACAAAACCCAAAGCCTTTAAAATAGGAGACCAGGTCTACCTCTCTATTAAATACCCGCAATCCATACAGCCTTCCAAAAAACTGGGACCAAAGCATGTTGGCCTTTTCTCTATCAAAAGAATCATCAATTGGGTCACAGTGGAGCTTGAGCTGCTGAAATCCCTTAGATGCATTCACCCTATTTTTCATTGTAGTTTTCTAAAATCGCAAACTCAGTCCCTCCTGCATCCAATGCTGCCTCTGCCACCCAAACCACTCATGACTGAGGGGGAACAACATTTTGAAATGAAGGACATTTTAGACTCTCGTAAACATGGAGGAAAGCTTCAGTATCTAGTGGCATGGAAACACTTTCCTCCTCCTGAGACTGAATGGAGACTTAAGCACATTAAAGCAGCCAAACTTCTCAAGCTCCTCCTTTCCATAACTAATATCCTGATAGTTCCCTATTATAACCATATATCTACCTTGTTTTTCTCTCTCTCTTTGTTGTGTGTTTCCTTTTGTTTTGCAGGACTGACGTCCTTGTCAAGGGGGGCATGATGTCAGATCCACCATCGTTGGTTGGTCCTTGCTGGTGTTCTGCCATTAACTGGGGAAGGGAGGGGGGAACAAATGTGCCATAAAGCTGAATTACTTTATGATGGGAAATTGTGAGGTGGGATAGACAGTTGAGGGAGAACAGAGCGTTTTGGAATTCAGTTCATGCTGACATGCTGGCATCTTCAAGCCCGTTTGCCCTGAGAGTGGAATTTCACCCATCCAAACACCTCAGCATTTCCTAAAACATCTCGGCAGTGCCAGATTGGCTATACACAGATGGACCATGGGGGTGGGGCTAAGGGAAACCAGGGGTTTAGTTCTGTATTGAAGCATGGGGATTTTAAATTCCGCTTGACTTTACTGCAATTAGCATCTCTTAGTAAAAGTGCCTTTTCACTTCAAGCAAATGGAGTTGAGAGTTTTACTTTCTAAGGGATCAGACTGGGGGAAGTCTGACACAAGGTCATACTTAGCATTAATTATATATTTCAAGCAATCTTATGTTAATTAACATTTTAGGAATTATATTTAACCGATATAGCTTTTGCCCTCATCTTTAAAAGTTTCACTTACCCAAAACATCATAGTGTTAATAATGTCTAATTTCTATTATAAAATATCACCATATTCTGCTATTATCTATATTCTACAGTACATTATTTGACTATTATAATGTAATCAAACAATTAATTTGGGCAAAAACTTATTTTTCAGTGTTCACAGAGCATTCTAAAAATTGAATCAATATTATATTTATCTGTTGTATGGAGGAGATTATATATAAGACAGATTAGATGCTCACCCTGGTGGCTAATATCTAAGAAACTACATTCTTAATTCAATTTCAGTAGGATCAAGTTGATGGTAGTATGATTGAATGAACTGTGAGAAACATTATATTTATTAAATTCTATGTATCTCTGAAAAGCATTTAAATAATTATTTTCAATTCTATAACCATATTATTTAGGAATCCCTGTCATTCTGTAACTAGCACAATGGATTTATTTTGAGGAATCTGTAAATAACACCTAGGAATAGTAGTATGCAATAAGATCAGATTTGTATTGTCAATTCAGATCAATTCAGGTCAGATATCTAATTCAATTTAGAAAATTAGTTTGATGCTTTAACTAATAAAATTATGTCATTTGGAAACCCAGTTTGATATTTTTTCCTGCATGCACGGAAGATTGTCTAAAATAAATTATCAAATTGGATTCAATTCAGACTGATTTAGAAACACAGTCAAATTCAAACTGAATTTCCAATTAAAACTTTGCACTATTCAATGAAACAGATACTGCCATAATCTCATTCTGTAGGGATAGATACCATGTTTTGGAGGCAATGTGTATTAAGGCAATTGAAGTGCTGACATAAGGTATTAATATTTTTTAAAAATAAATATTTTCCTTGAATAGGTGGCAACGTAACAACTGGGATGTTGATATTAAACTGACAAAAGAACATTATAGTATGGTAGGAGGTAACCTGGAAATCAATAATCCTGAGAAGTCAAGGGATGAAGGAACATATGTTTGCATAGCATACAATATACATGGAACTATTAGGAGCCGGGAAGCAACTTTAAACTTTGGATGTAAGTGGTTTTTACATGAACCTTTACCTTCACATGAACTCTTTGAAATGGTGTTCAGTAGGTTGGTATGTTACTGATTTAGTTTAGTTTGAATTATTGCCATGATCCATGCTGATTGGAGAAGTATGAAAAAGACACCATCTCCAGACATAATCACTATTTTTTTACTGTGATTAGAGTGAGAAAAGTGGGTGAATATGAATGGATTATTTTCTTCTAGAAAAATATTTGGGGATTTTTATTATATCTTTTAGATAAGCCTATCTGCTTATATTTAATGATGAATTTTATCAGTGCTAGTCTGTTACATAACAGTTTATTAAAATAAACCTTGTGCTTCCATAAAATAGTAGATGCTAAAATAATGGTATTTTTGCAACATGACTTCAATATAATAAAAAACATCTTATTTCAGTTTTTTACTAAAACTGAAAAACTTCCCAAACAATATTGCTTTAGGATCATTGTCACAACTTTCTAGTGCAAAGTTACCCTACCAATCATTTGTGGAAAATATGTCTTCATGATATATCCCTGCTTTCTTACCAGCCTATTGATAAGATGGTATGATATTACCTTTAGATATTTTAGCCTCAAGGCATGGTTTTGTTTGCATCCACAAAAGTAGATCTCCCATGAAGTCATATTAGTGCTCCTGATGTTGGAATTCAACTTTGCATGTATGGATCTGAAGCTGTGAATTTGTTAACTGTGAGGAGTAATAGGTTACAGTTAGCTTAGAGACTTGCACTTTTATCTGCCTTTTTTGTTTAAAAAAAGTGCTTTGTATGTTTCTATATAGCATTCTTCCTATTGGAATGGCAGGTGTGGAAGTTCTTTATTTATTGCAGCATTATTGAATTATGTGATTCCCAGCATTTGTGGAAAGTGGCTTTTTTTTTTAACAGTGAAGTCTCCCAGTTACAAACTATTTCTCTGCATTATTGAGTGAAGGCAACAATACTGTTGGCTTTGTTACTGAGACAAGGCAAAAAAAATGATTGTGTGTGTGCATGATTTCTTTTTTAGTGACATACTTTTCTTCAGTTCAAAGAGGAAAGCATATTACCATATTACTCATTACCTAAATGAGGCTGTAAGGACCTACCTCAGCTAAGCCACCCGAGAAAGCAGAACTCTTGAAACAGGCATTGTCTCAAAAGGAACTTTTATTAGGGGCTAATGATAGCAGGGAATCAAGGCGAGATCTGAGAGAAAAACCCATGAAGCTATATATTTTAAAAGCAACATTCAATACTCCTCCCCCCAAGGTCCCAGTGTTCATTTGAATCCCAGCCAATCCATAGGTGACATTGTGTTTTGGTAACCGGTCTTTTTGGCGGGCTTCTCAAGGTCTTTCTCACTTTTGATTTCTTCTGGCTCCAAGCACAAACCGTCTCTTAGATAAGAAAGAGACATTCCATCCCCTGGGGGAAGGGCATTTTAGCAGAAAGTGCAAAGCTTTCCCAAAAGCTCCCCCCTCCCAATAGAATGGCAGGACATAAAGAAAGGCTGCAGAAAATAGTAGAACCATTTTCTTTGGGGACCTGACATACGGACCCCCTAGAAAAATGGATAATCCACTTGTAAAAGGGAGAGAAACAAATAGAAGGACCACATTAATCAGGCTTATCAGTATATTTTGTGTAAAAATGCTTAAATAGCTTAGTAGTTCTAACATGCGTTTTATAAACCCATTCGTTTTGAGCAGGGGGAAAGTTTTTCCAATCTATTAAATATTGAGTGGAACCATGGTGTTTGTGAGAATCCAGAATGTCATGTACTTCAAAGTGTTGCTCCCCTTCCACCCAAACTGGTACCAGCCAGAGGCCTAAGATTTGATGTAATTTCAGGTTTAAGTAAACTACAATGAAAGACAGGATGGATCTGTCTTAGGCTTTTAGGGAGCTCTAGTTCTATAGTTACTGGGTTAATAATGTGTTTAATGAGAAAAGGTCCTACAAATTTAGGCCCTAACTCCTTTGAAGGCTGCAAGGATTGCAAATATTTTGTAGAGAGATAGACTTTATCTCCAATCTTAAAAGGTTTCTGCTCAACCTTCCTTTTATCAGCTTGAGTCTTATAGGCGTTTCTGGCCTCATCCAGTGCTTTATGCACTACTGGCCAGGCGTTTTGTAATTGTTTGATCCATTCCTGCAAAGAGGGGATGTCATCTCTCTCCAGAGTGCTGAAGGGCTTGCCACCAGTTGTAAAAGCCCCGGTGTCTTCCCTTGCCTCTGCTTAGATCAGCGGTTCTCAACCTATGGGTCGCGACCCCATTTGGGGTCGATCGACCATTTCACGGGGGTCGCCAAGCAAGGCTGTCCACCATTTTTTTCCCCTTTTCCGGTGGGTGCCTTACCTCCCTTGAGCTGGGCCAGCTGGTGGTCGGCCTGCTCCGTCTCTGCCGCTTGCCAGCTACGCCTCGGCCGGCGCAGGGGGTGGAACCACGCATGCGCGGCGCTCCCGGACAGGGAAAGTCCTCGACTTACGACCGGTTGGGTAGTCCTCGACTTGCGACCGGTTTAGTCCTCGACTTACAACCGGTTTAGTCCTCGACTTACGACCGGTTGGGGTCGCGGCATTAAAAAGGTTGAGAACCACTGGCTTAGATGCAGCACATGTGGGGCAACTCGCCACTTAACTTTCTATTTCCTTTTTCAAGGAAAACCACCGAAATTGCCTTTTTAGTAGGTGTAGGATTTTTATGAATCCAAAATGTCCCACAATCTTTGAATCATGCCCAGCTTGCATTATTCTCAGTCTTAGGGTTGCTCGCACGTATAGTTTTTCCCCTACCCAGGCTAGGTCGTCTTTGATTAAACATAAGTTCTTATGGCTCTGAAACCACTCATCAGTTTCTAGTGCTTTTTTGAAATCCTGGCATGCTGTTCAGTCTATTGGCATCATGGCCTTGCTTTGTGCTCGGGTAGTGACAGGCGCTGCAAATTTTTTAGGAGGCATAAACTATGCAACTATTTCCAATTTAACACTCAGAGAGTTTTTTAGGAGTATAGGAACGGGGTTGCAGTTGGCCTTCCTCATTCCTCTGGAGCAGGACTGCCTCTACAGCCACATCACTAGCATCGGCTTGAATGACAAAAGCTTTCTCCGGATCTGGGTGCTTTAAAATCGGCTCCACAGAGAAAAGTCTCTTTAACTTTTCGAATGTGGCTTGACACTTCCCTATCCATTTCAGCAGCTGGCTGGGTTTTGGTTTGTGTACTCCCTTAGTCATTAGTAGGTTTGTGATGGGGAGTGTGATTTGCGCAAATGAGGGAATGAACGGCCGGTAAAAGTTCACAAAACCTAGAAAACTTTGTAGCTGCTTTCTAGTACGAGGTGGGGCCCAGTCTAATACCGCTCGTACTTTTTCCAGGTTCATCTTGACACCCTTACTGGAGATGCGGTAATTCAAATAGTCAATATGATCTTTGTGGAATTCACATTTGGAGAGTTTGGCCTATAGCTTAGCAGAGCATAGCTTATTCAATACTGCTCTAACTAATTTAATGTGTTCATGGTTTCAGTGTAGATTAAGATGTCATCAAGGTAAACTAAAACTCCTTTGTAGAGGTGCTCATGCAGAACCTCATTAATTAATTGCATAAACACAGCAGTCCAAAAGGTAGCACCTTAAATTGGAAACAACCCATGGGGCAATTAAACACAGTCTTCCATTCATCCCCCTCCAGTATTCTTTTGCAGTAATATTTTCTCCAGCTTGGAGAAAAAATTTCCTTTTGACAGGTGTGCTAACATGTCCTTCATAAGGGGGAGGTTTTCTATGCACACAGCATTCAGTCCTCTATCATCTATGCAGAGATGAAGTGACCCATCCTTCTTTTCCCTGAATAGCACGGGGGCTACCACCCAGGGTTTTGCAGGCTGGATGAAACCCCATGCTAAGTTCTTTTCAATGAACTTATGAAGTTCATTCAGTTCTTGTGGGGTCATGGAGTACATCTTCAGCTTTGGAAGTTTCACCCCTGGGATAATTTCAATGGCACAGTCTGTGGGTTGGTGGGGCGGAAGCTCATCCAACCTCTGTTCGCTGAACACTTAGTCTAGGTCTTGGTATTCTGGTGGGAGGCTCTGCAATTCCTCTTCGTTGAGGGTGGAAGCTAATTCGCGACATAGTCCATGCCTTCCACCCTTTCCTTTCCTCTTCTTCAGGAATTTCAAGTGCCCTTCCCTCCAATCTACTATGGGATTCCATTTCTTTAGCCACACCAAGCCTAATACTAATGGCCACTCCATGCTAGGAGCCACAACAAATGCTAAAGTCTCTGAGTGGTCTCCCATAGAAATATGCAATGGTCTGGTAGCAAAACTGGCAGGGACTCCCCCTGCGATGGACCGATCGAGTTGGCAGAAAGTTATTGGGGTCTTTAGCCTCCTGAGTGGTATTCCCATTCTCCCCACCAGCTCTGGGCTGACTAATTTTACTCTCTTCTCGGCACCCGGTATGAACAGTTCTAGGGGCATGGTTATGGGATCAATTGGGCCACTTATCAAGTGGTCATTCTCATAGTCACTCTCAGCTGCCTCAGAATCATAGTTGGCAGGAGCCAGAACTTGACCCTCGACCTACGAGCTCGGGGGATTTCCACGGTCTCCTCGACTGCCATCACCAGCTCTCTGGGGTGTGGTGTCATTTTTGTAGGTCTGCTGGTGGATTGCCGGTCTCCTCTCTTGGCTGGTACCTTGCTGTGACAGTCAAGTGCTCCTCTTTCCCGCACTTAAAGCATGCAATAGAGCAGGGTGTGGTTGGTGATGGTCGGGCCATCTCAACTCTCTTCTCCAGGGTTGGCTTGAAGGTGGGTTTCACAGGGTGGTTCTGGTGCTTGCTTTGATCTATTTCCACCTTTCTGCTAAGAGGCACCAAGTATACAATTGCCCTGGGGCCCCTTGGGCCACACAGGCATTGTACAGGTCTGCATTTAGGCCATCCTGGAAGCAACTCACCAGGATGTCCTTTGGTCAGTTTAATCGGCTGGCCAACTCCCAGAATTCCTCAGTGTACTCAGTTACTGGTCGTCGCCCTTGCTTCACCATCTTCATGTGCTCGCGAGCTTTTTTGTCTGCCAGATGGTCTTTGAAACGATGTCGGAGGGCTGCCATGAACCAGTTGAAATTTTTCAGCTCCAGAGCATTGCAGTTGTAGAGGGTCACCATCCAATCCGCCACTGCGTCTTCCAGTGCTAGACTTTCTCCTCATCTGTAGGCAGTGTTCTTCCATATATCTGCATGTATGTGAATACTTGGGCTAGGAAGAATCCCAACCTTTTGGGTTTCCCATCAAATTTCACCCCCAACAGAATTGGCTTCAGCTTCGCTGGTTGGGGTATGGCCCCTATGGGTCTCCTCAGGCACTATTAGCTCTTCTTCACCTGCTTCCTCCTCTGCTTCTTCCTCCGATTCCTATTGCTCTTTCAGCTGGCCTTTCAGCTCCTTGAATGACTCTCACACATATTCCATGGTGTGCTTTAAGATAGCTTTCATTGTCTCTGAATTTGGGTCCACCAGTCCCTTTTGGGGGGGAGCAGGCTCTGGCGCTTTCTTCTTTACCTTCTTCGTTCCTCCACCATGCATGAGAGTTACTTTTGGAGCCTTCCCTTCCCAGTCCTATTTCTTTCCAACCCCAAATGACCCCCTGGCTCGGTCGCCTTCTGCCAAGGGTTCAACCACTCCTAGATCCCTGGAAGTTCCTTCCCCGGGGTCTGCTAGGACGATATCTCCAGCTCTCTATTTGACCCACTTCCATGTCGCCAGTAGGAAGGGACATGTCGGTTGCGACCCACCTTGATAGGGTAGCTGCCTCTTTAGGTTGGGCACTATGCAGATCTCGCCTTATATAAGGACCTACCTTAGCTAAGCCACCCGAAAAAGCAGAACTCTTGAAACAGGCATTGTCTCAAAAGGAACTTTTATTAGGGGCTAGTGATAGCATGGAATCAAGGTGAGATTTGAGAGAAAAACCCACGAAGCAATATATTAAAAGCAACATTCATGCATGAGAGTTAACCGGTCTTTTCGGTGGGCTCCTCAAGGTCTTTCTCACTTTCGATTTCTTCTGGCTCCAAGCGCAAACTGTCTCTTAGATAAGGAAGAGACATTCCATCCCCCGTGGGAAGGGCATTTTAGCAGACAGTGGAAAGCATTCCCAAAAGCTCCCCCTTCCCAATTTTGAAGACATTAACAATGTTCATGCACTATAGTAAAAATTTAAAAGAAAAGAATTTAGAATTTATTTATATTGAAAGGTTATTATTTTCCCTGTAGAATAAATGCAACATTTTATTTATGGTGAATGAATCCAGAGATGGGTATAATCCTGATGACTACTATTAATACTAAAGTCATAGTTATTTAAGAGACTTTGCTATAAATTAAAATGAATTGAATATTTCAAATTTAATTACCTATACATGTGCACATGTGACCACCTCAGATTTTTGCAGCCTCTATTTCTTGCAAAAGCAATCCCACTCTAAGCTTATTCCTGGAAACTGAAGAAAAAGCCAAGAAATATAGTTGCAGCCTTTTCTTTTAGAAGATTTTTTGTTTATTTGTTTGTTTAGTTCAGTGAATAGAGATAAAAAGACAAGAGCTTTCAAAGACTGATTATCAATTAATAAAATGGAAAACACTTTCAAGGCAGACTTGATTCCTCATGATTGCATGGGTATAGCCACACAATTCTCTGGGAAGCATATGTGAGTGGCTTGCTGTTGCCTTTTTCCAGAATTTTATTTTCTTTTTAATTTTCCCATTTAGTCTGTAGCCCTGATTATCTCACAAATATTAAGCAAATCCAAATTTCTTGGCTTCTAAACAATACCTTAGCAAACTTTAAATTCTAGCAGTGGTGGCTAAATAGAGTAAAGTCTCAAATAATTGATGGATATATGTTAAAATAGTTTGGTGTTTAAGTTTCAAGTTTCAAGTTTCAAGTTTATTGCATTTATATCCCGCCCTTCTCCTAGTGGACTCAGGGCGGCTTACAGCCAATTAAAAACAGAACAATCGATACAAATCTACAAAATTTAAAATCAATTAAAAGATATATTCAATAGGCCTATTCTTATTTTAAAATTAATTAGAAACCAATTTAAAATGTCCCTAGGC